>NW_013671565.1:32752-35238 GCF_000517525.1 Limulus polyphemus
GTTTTTCAACTTGGGGCATGATGATGGGTGAAATAAAATACGTGTTTTTCAACTTGGGGCATGATGATGGGTGAAATAAAATACGTGTTTTTCAACTTGGGGCATGATGATGGGTGAAATAAAATACGTGTTTTTCAACTTGGGGCATGATGATGAGTGAAATAAAATACGTGTTTTTCAATTTGGGGCATGATGATGGGTGAAATAAAATACGTGTTTTTCAACTTGGGGCATGATGATGGGTTAAATAAAATACGCGGCATAGGTACGTAACGAATGAATATTCGCTGTAAAATTCAATGCTTTAAGTGTAGCTACCAGTTTGACTGCCAATTTTGATTTCATTCTTTTAAGTCGCACGCTCAATCCTTTTTTGCCACACCTAAGTTGTTTTTGATTAGATTTCCTGACTTTTACACACCAATACACAATACACACCAATAAACCAAACCAAATAAGAAAGTGACACTCGATAGTTACCAAAATTAGCCTTAGGATCGCAACCCTATTATTTGGAACAGATCTGTATGCTACAGAACCAATCAGGTTCTTTAAAATATATGGTGGTAGTTTTTCTCTCTAATACAATGTTAATAGCTTCCTTTATATTAACACCATGGACTTCAGATTAAAGGTTTCTTGTCATCACCCCATGCAATCGGTACAGCCGTTTCAAGCATCATTATTTATGCTAATTGCTTAAGCTAAAATTATGTGACGTTAACCGCTCTCTAATTATGAGAATTTCGTAAAATTTAGTAAATTTGTGCTGAAAAGTTGGCAATTAATAATTATAATCAATAATAACCGTCTACCCATATGACTGTTTTCAAAAGTTGAGCTAGACTCTGCTAATCTAGTTTCTTAGGCCAAACCAATACTTATGTATCTGCAACCTTATAGTTTTGTAGCTCTAAATCAGCCGACATTAACTCGAACAACAAAACTAAAAACGGTCCACTTTTACTCTTAGGTGAAGCTGCAGTAAAAATATTAGACCGACAGTTCACGTGACTTTTTTGCGTAGGCGTGAGCAAAATTTTTCGTTAAATGTGAGCGGTTTTTGTTGAATAACTTTGCACATGTGGCTTATAATTAGACCAAATTTGACATCGAATTGTAGGTTGTAAAAGTCTGTTAGTGTACCAAAATTGCAAAAAAATCTATGAAAGATGAGTATGTTTTTCTATCAAATAAAGTTTCCGTACTTTCTGTGAGCAGAGAAAATAGTGTTACGACAGCGGAAGTCACGTGACGCTGGTAGCACGTGATGAGTTTAATTACCAGTGATAATGTAAAACGTTTGAGGGACAATAAAATACCCCCTTATAATTTTGAACACTTTAATTAAATCTTTTCTAACCCTTCTTTTCTGAAGAGACGATTTTAAGGACTTTAACGTGTCCTCATATGACAGTCCTGCATCCCAGGATTCATCCTAATAGCCTTTCCAACAACTTAATGCCCTTCTTAAAGGAGACCAAGACTGAACACAATACTCGAAGTTAGGTCTAAACAGGGATCTGTTCAAAAAATCTGTTCATTTGTTTTACACTTAATATTCCTATAACTATAACCCAAAGTCCTATTTGCTTCCCACTTATAACAACACATTGCATGGAAGGTTTAAGAGAGAGTCTCATTGACCAAAACACACAATATCCATTTTCCATGATACTATTGAGTTTATTTCTATCAAGGTGGTAATTATAGTTTAAATTAATGTAGTCTACGCACATTATCTTGTATTTGGCAGAAATAAACGTTATCTACCATTATTTGCCTATGTGAAACATCCTACTCTCAAACAACTACACGTGAAACATAACGCCATCAGCAAACTTGACCAATTTGTTTACTATTCCATTATAAACATCGATAATATATGTCAAATAGAGTAAGGGTTCCACCACAGAGATCGGAAGGACCCCATTTGCAACTCCAATCTATTTATTACAACCCTTAGCTTCTTCTCTTCTAACCAACCCTTAATTTATTGAGCTAACTTAACCCACAAAGACAACTTTCTTTACTAGTCTTTTACACGGCACTTTGTCGAAAGCCTTCGAAAACCTAGGTATATCAGGATTAGCACGGTAAGACGGTCATGTTACAAGGTGTAAGTACAACATCACATGGTGACAGGCAACCATGCTGGTAGGTGTAAAGGCAACAGTGTACACACAGTAAAATAACTGATCTATATTAGCTTCAAGAATATTTTAAGCTCTTTAGTGAAAGACTGAAAAGTCGCATTGTTATATAATCTAATAATCTAAATTATAGTTACATTGTCATATAATCTAATAATCTAAATTATAGTTACATAGTCATATAATCGAATTATCTAAATTATAGTTACATTGTCATATAATCGAATAATCTAAATTATAGTTACATTGTCATATAATCTAATAATCTAAATTATAGTTACATTGTCATATAATCGAATAATCTAAATTATAGTTACATTGTCATATAATCGA
>NW_013671565.1:36137-40277 GCF_000517525.1 Limulus polyphemus
AAATTATAGTTACATTGTCATATAATCGAATTATCTAAATTATAGTTACATTGTCATATAATCGAATTATCTAAATTTCAATTCGATGTTTTAGGTACTTAAAACTGATTTCATTATTGCGATAACATAAATGTACCGAAAGAGCTAGGGGGTGGTACAAGAATTTGCACAACCAAAACTCCATTTTATGCAGTGTAAGTTACCGATACTTATTGAAACCATTGCTAACAAACAGAATTACCAAACTGAAATGAAAGAAATATCCTAAAAACTTTAATATATTATAAATGTTGTGTTCAATCGAGTGTTTAATTTCTGTCGTTTATGTTTATTTTGGACAACTTGGATACTAACTACGGACTGAAAAGTTAACATTGGGTTGTTATTTGATATACCACGTTCGAGGAAGACTTTACGTCAGAGTGGCAACAAAATATTTAATGGCACAATACAGTTGCATACCACAGTAATTTTTAAATGCATTGCATATGTATTTCTTCAATGAAAAATACATTTTCTCTAACACTGTCTATTTGCGTGAAATTAAATCAACATTCAACTTAAACTATCCATTGTGAAATCAACTAGAAGACAGTATTTTGTTAATCTTATATTAGGACTAAGCCCCATGAGTCAAGTACTGTTATTATGTAGGCTATTGTATATTACCTATGCTTACCACTGTTCAAAAAAAAAGTCAAAACATAAAAGTACACAAAATAAAAATACGTATTTAAGGCTTTATTATTTTTTACCCTTGTAATATGTTCGGGCTCAGAGGAGTTTATTTTTTTCGTCATTTTTGTCGAACTCATGATCAAACTAAAACTTCATGAGCGTTTTCGTTTCTTACTATATCATTCCTACTACTTCACTAGAGAGGGATGAATAAAGGAAAACATATCAAATATCACAACCTTCACAACCTAATAGAAATACTTAGTGATGACGAAGATGGTCATAACTATGACAAGCATAAACTGCGTTACTCAGTTTTCAACAACACATTTTGCTATTTATATAAGAGATCTACACATGTTTGGAATTTTAATGTCCACTAGAAAATACCATTCTGGATTGAGAGATTATCCATAATGCTTACACGGTTCATCTTCTTCTCTGGGTTGAGAGATTATTCATAATGCTTACACGGTTCATCTTCTTCTCTGGGTTGGGTGATTATTCATAACGCTTACACGGTTCATCTTCTTCTCTGGGTTGGGTGATTATTCATAACGCTTACACGGTTCATCTTCTTCTCTGGGTTGAGAGATTATTCATAATGCTTACACGGTTCATCTTCTTCTTCATTGGGATTCGGTCCATGTTTTGGACCAGGGAGGGTCAAGTTCAGCGGTGACCTCTTCCTCATTCTCAGGAATAGTTATTTTGTTTGCACTGTTTGTGAATCCTAGATAATAACCCTTGTTACAGTACTCGCAGTATGTTACATCTTGTACATTGTCCGCAGTTTTAATTAACATACCCTTTTCGTGTCATGTCCAATTCATGAGGTAATTAATAACTCGTATATTTTCACTAGCTTCACTTATGTATGATCGCACTATTAGTTCATGTTCACAATACAGTTCCACTTAGTAGTCATATACACACACACACACACACACATAATCCTATTGTTACATACAAAACCCTTTTTAAAGAGATACGTTTGTGTCTAGGATTCAGTTAGCCTAGCACTGTTTCGCCTGCAAGTTTCTTATTTATGATGCTTAGAGGGGAGAGGTACTTAGGGCTTAGTTCATCAGTTCATTTTTATTAATATTTTTTTAATAATATTGAAGCGAGTTATCCAGGAGTCTGTTTGATAGTGTTGGCATGTTTGAATAATTGTGTAGAAATACTAAGATTATTGATCGTGCTTTCGTTAAAATAGTTTTGTATTTATTGTAGTTTGTTGATGAGTCTTTTTGAGACATTCATCCACTTTATACAGGTATATTCTACGACTGGTCTTATGTATGTTCTGTAAATGTTTAACATGTTTTCTGGTGAAGCTCCTTGTTTGTTGCCAGTCAGACTCATAAGGTAACTCGATGTTACGTTTACATTCTCAGTTTTCAAACTTCACACTGGAGGTAGGTATAGTGATTTACTGCTCATATAAAAGTAATAAAGCATAACGAAGAGCGTCAGCATTCCTTCTTCAACCCTCCTTAGTGAAATATTATTCCCATACATAACACACATTACTTACTTTCTTATTAAAGAAAATTCTTAAAAATTCTTATTGTTTCTTATGCTGAAGCATCTTGAGTGATAGGTTGCAATATCTGATACCACTACATTCAAGTTCACTGGAGTTAATATACCAGTTACAGAACAAGAAATATAAATGTTAGTTACAGAGAACGCATGGTAATAGGTCACAATCAACAGTGACGTCACAGGGTGAGCTGCAATCAAATACCCTGCACGTTAGCTTAATATAATTCTAATATAAACGTAGATTATACGGAATTATTGCTCTGTTGTGTATTAAGTTTGAAAATAACTTTTTCATACTGACACAAATACATGTAACTAAATTCGCAAGTATATCTCCACGCTTTTAGCTAAGAACCTATTTTACATATATATACCTTCTTTTGTTTTTATCGGATTCCTACAAAGTAGTACAAAATTAAATGATAACGTAGCGTGAGAAATGGGATAAGACAGGGAAGAACACTTTTAATTCTTTCATTTTTTACTTTGTAACACATGGACGTCGTCGGGCGACACAACAGATCACAAGAAGAGAAGAGCAAGTTCGTTTAAAGCTAAGTTTATCATTATCTGACTTGCACATCACATGAGTCTCCTTCACGCCTTATCCGTAATGGTTTAGATATATGAATTACCTTCTCAAATTCTCCAAGAAAGGATAACAACGTATAAATTCTGGTGTAAAAAATAAAGTAAAAACATTGAAGTGAGAGCAAACAAACTGAGTTTTAAATATACGTTTTTATTTGTTGATAATTTACAGCAATACAAACGCAATGTAGTAAGTTTACTTTGACTTTTATAATATATTATATAGTTATTTGTGATATCGTAAATAGATTTAAAGCAACTAAATTTTTTTTTGGATAATTTTTCTAAGTTACCAAATACTACTAAACTAAAAATGTGAAAATTAATAAGATATTAAACATAAGATACATTTTCTGCTAGTTAATTCATTTCATTGAATAACTTCTAGCAGTTAAGATTTATCTTATTTATTAATTTATTTATTTATTTTTATGAGGGCTTTGTTATTTTTTTTAGCGTAAAGCTGCTCGATAGGCTAGCTGCGTTCTATCCACCACGGAGAATCGAACCCCGTATTTTGGCAATGCTAATCTGTAAACTTACCCCGCTGCCCGACTGGAGAGCATTTTCTGGGGACACTCAATGAAATCTAGGCTTACTTCATTATGTGTTTGTTTCATATTTTGCTTCAGTACTGAGAAATACTGCACTATGGCATTTATATATATGTATTAGGTCATCAAGAAATCATTTTGCTTTTTTTAGATGAAAAACCCAAAACTTGTATATCAAAACAAATTTATTAAATGAAAGTATCCATTCTTATCGATGATGTTTTTCCATCTTACAATCAGGTTGTTAAAGTCCTGATTAAAGAAGTCACTTAGCTTTGAAAAAAATACATGCTGATGTACTCTTTAACACCTTCCACATTTGCATAAGTTTTTCCATTAAGATGGTGTTGCAGCGAACGAAAAAGATGGTAATCTGATGGTGCCATATCTGAAGAAAATGGTGGGTGGGGGAGAACTTCCCAAGCCAACTCCATAATCTTGTGTTGCGTCAAACGTGCCACATGTGGACGTGCATTATCGGGGAGAAGAAGAACACCTTTCCGATTGACGAGTGAAAGGCGTTTCTAATGAAGGGCTTGATTTAAACGTTCCAGTTGCTGACTATAGATCGCTGTATTGACAGTTCGCTATTGATTGAGGAGTTCGAAATGAATTACTCATTTGATGTCCCACCAAATGCAAACCATCATTTTCTGCGGATGTAGTTCAGGTTTTTGGGTCGGTAAGTTGGTTTTTGTCTAAGACTGTAACCTATTTTTTTGGCGTTTAATATTCGCACAGAGAATCCTATTTTTCATCACCGGTG
>NW_013671565.1:40298-50649 GCF_000517525.1 Limulus polyphemus
CCTAATCCCCTGTGTGCCCTTGCCTACCCACGACTAAACGATGATCATTGGAGAGTTCGTGAAGCACCAAAATACCTTCTTTATGACGTTTTCCAATATTCCTTATATGTTTACGTATTGTTTCATGACATGCAATTTCAGGGCCTTTTCACGAGTGTATTGCTTTGGGTTAGACTCAACAAGCGTCTTCAGATCATCAATATCAATTCCAACATATCGGCCCCTGCCATCACAGTTCTTAGGGCTAAAGTCACCTGAACGAAATTTTCTAAACCATTGTCGACACTTACGAACGTTCAAAACATTTCCATAAACTTCTTTGATATTCTTTATGGCTACAGAGGCATTGTTTTCCATCTTGTATTCAAACAGCATTATATGCCGAATGTGTGTCTCGTCGTGTGCTATCACTATTAAGGGATTAGAGTATACTAAACTTTACACATTAAGGCGGTTCGTTTAACTATTACACGTGACGGGAGTGGTTAATGAAAGTGTTCTAAAACGCGACATTAATTTCTTGACGCCCTAATATAATGTATGAGATTTAAGCTATTTAGACTAAACATTTGTGTTTTCGTGTTATAATTTGTAGTGATTCTAGAACGAAAAAAGCATCATTTAAATTTTTTCCTAATTTTTTTTTATTGAGGTTACGAAATCGGTCAAATCGAACCAACCCGTACAGAAATACAGTAGTGAAAAACAACAAATAAAATATAAAGTTTTTTCTAAAAAAAAAATTGATGGTTATCTGGAGATTTTAAACATTTCGCATGTGAAATTTGAAAATGTTCTAATACATTAAAGTATTTTTAATCTTAAAATCAAAATTGCTCTGCATGTTGTATAGTCAACATTTTGAACGAAAAAGGTTTATGAGGAAATCTTTAATTAAAAAATATTAATACTTAATTTTAAAAAATTGATATTTTGTGTACGAAAACCTTGTAGTGTTTACCAATAACCTGAAAAATTTTGTAAATATGTGCAAACATTATCAAAAATCATTTGCAAGATTTATTTTTGTAACAAATAGTAGAAAAAAGAAAAGAGACTGAAAAGGTCTGCTCTTAATGGCGCGGTGCCCGTTAATCGAGGTTATATTGTAGTTTACAGGGACAATGGTTACCCAGTGTCCATTTCCAGAGTCCAATTGTACAAAATTCCGCAGGTGCTGTTTTCGGCGATTTAACTGGTATGTCTTCGTATGTAATAGCAAGAACTGATATGTCACGGAAGCAACTTGTGAATGCGTGACATGTATCATTTTTCCAGATGAATATCTTCTTGATTATATTGCGTACTGTTTCCTTGGACATGTGGATAGCTTTTGCCATTGACCTCCATAATTGAGAATTCTTACCTTTACTTACCACGGCGGGGGTACGACTTGTTGCTGGTCTTTCTTCTTGATGGTTCTAGGACCCAAAGTTGATCCATATTCCTTTGTTTTCCAATGCCATTAAGTACAAGGGATATTCCAGTCTTGGAAAATATAATTTCCTCATCTGAACACACTATTATGACCTGATTGTAGGAATATTTTGTGTCGAAAAGTTATCAATTTTAGTGGCATCATACTACCTACAAAACGCCAAGCAATGTCAAAATGTAGTTCTGATACATTATGTTGCACAGCGACTTTACATCAGCTACATGACTTGTTAATTTGCATAGCAAACTCAACCCTCTGTATATACACATTAACATTTAACCACGTGTTACAAGCAACAGCACGTATGCACCTGATTTACGAAAACAAAACTGTGCATGAAAATTCATTATGGAGCAAAATAAGTTTATTTCACCATGGAACATGTATTACAGCAGATAATCAACAAATACTTGATAAATAAGAAAATGTGCTCTGAGTAAGAAAACCTACGTTTAAAGATGACACTACTACTGTAATTGACAAAAAGTGGTAACATATTCTGTCTCATATTTTAATATTTGATTGCACTCTATTTGGCCTTGATAACTGTTTGACATCTCCGTGACATAGAGTGCACGAGGGACTGTATAGGCAGGGGTGACTTCATGATGCCACACGCGGATTAGGGCTTCTCGGTTTCTTCTCTTGCACATTTTAACAGTTTTTGATATGGTTGAGATCTGGGCTTTTGCCTGGCAAGCACAGTGTTTTGATCCTCTCCCTTCGAAGAGAGTTTTTCACCCGAAGTAATGATATAAAACATAAGATGTATTTTCAATACACGTGAGTGAAATTTCCTCTTTATTACACGTCTACTGTATAGAGTGCATGGATATTATCAACCTTTTTAGCCCTGTAGCACAGAGCAGAGTCATTCTGGAATGTGCACTGATCAGGTCCACCGAAGTGATCTTGAATTGCTGACTTTAACCGGGACTCGAGACAGCATTGGCAGTACTTTTCACAAAATGTAGGCATCCCACACCCTGGCCAGAGTGCTTCCCCCGTATCATCTGACCCCGAGGATGTTTCACAGTTGCATTCAAATATGCAGGATAAAACTTTTCTACAGAACAACTTCATACAAAGTTCTTCCCATCAAACCTGTGCAGGTTGAACTTTGATTCATCTAAAAACATCACTTTGCTCCACATGGCTTTAGTACAGTCAGCATGCTCTTTGGTCCAGTTGAGCCTTATCTTGTTGATGAGGAGGGTTTATATTTCTTGGCCATCTTGTTGGGAGACTGGCTGAACAGTGTGTACGGTGATAATGAGTCCTGAAGTTTCTGGCCATGCTCTACAGTCAATGATTCTGCAGGCTCACATGTTTCAGAACACGATCTAGCCATAGTCTTCTGCCGCTCCATAGCCACTCTATCTTTACCTCTGCACCCAGCAGCTTACAGTAGACTACTTAAATTTAATTTTTCTAGCACTCTGCCTTTTCTAAATTCCCTCTTTGCTAAAAAACAATGACTGATTTTTTTTCCGTGAAGTTAACTCCAAACCCTTGGCCATAGTAGCATCACACGCACGTTTTAGCAGGTAGACTTCTAAGCTGAATCTCAGTAAGAACCCCTATCTACAGCCAAAAACGGCCTGTAAAGCTGCTGATGTAATAATTAGACGGTATTGCATCGTCCATGAAAAACATTTGTAACAACATGCATTAGAGCCTCAAAATAGGCGATGCTTCCGAAGAAAAGTGTGAAACAAATGGATGATGCAATAAATTTTCCATCACAGTGGCAGAATTAAAGTAATTAAGATGAAAATAAAATTACAGACAAAAAACTACACTTAATCTAAGTAGAACTTAAGTTTCAAAATAAATAATACATCCACTTGAATGGAGTACTAAGAAAGCAAGGATTGCAAAGTCTTTTCAGTTCGTTGATATGTTACAGTTCAATGTTCTAGAATTTATTTAACAACCTCATCTGTCGTAGCTGTTTTTTGGTACGATCTGCTCCACAGAACAACTCACTAGACCAAGCAAACAAGGTAAGATACCAGACCACCTTCTGGCTACCAAATATTGTTTGGTACCACTGATAATAAGAATCACAATGCTTTTTCAGTTGATAATCTTTCAGTCATCCAACTGTCCTAACTGTACTAATCGAGCCGCTATTACCCGATGTCATATAGAGACATTACTGTTAAGTTGTGCCAAATAATCCAAAAAGCAAGGGACCCTACCTTTTCAATCATTAATTCATCAATCAACTGGCCATCCTAATTACTGGTCAAGCAGTTAGTTCACATCCAAATATATCACACAGCACCCTATTCTTCAAGTAGTTTCAGCTTGTTAATGTGTTTGATGCACTTACACGTATCACATGACTACAGTAATTCATGTTTTACTTCCTTGAGCTAATAACACTGGCGCTCGTCAGAAAATCTTCATATTTTTATTTGTTTACTATCTTGCACATAACTTACTGTAATTAAAATTACTGGATTAGGGAGATTGCGAAAATATATTTCAAATAAACTTACTTTCGGCTATACCCCGACCCCCATCTCTAATAATATTGGTGGAGTGGAGCCCATCTTTATGGGTAAATCTTATCTACATTATAAAGGATACTAGTCTACTACTGACTGCGCAACGTGATCAAGAAGACCCATTCTATTGGTGACATTTTTATTGCATTAGTGCTGTGTGAACGCGCACACACAAACAGACCTATCCTTGTTCGTTCTCATTTATTTCTCTAGAAATAATGGTAATATGTTGTAAGAGGTAGAAAGGAGATAAAAAAATCAATATTTAGAAATACTTACATATTACTGAGGCTTATAACATAAATATAAATGATTACACTGTTGAAAATCGTTTAATTATAATTATTTAAAGAATATTGTAAACTAAAATACACTTAGAGCACCACAGTAATTATTAATGTCAGTACATTATACTGGTATTATCTTGGTGATAACAAGCTTTACAACATTGTTAATACATGTTTTCTGTAAAACATGGTTCCCATAGATCCTCCAAAACCAAACCTAGTCACCAGGCTCAAAGTTTAACTATTACTGTAGATGATGCACATCTACACTGAGGAAAGACCTAAATAAGTCCATCTGGAGCAGTACTTCTCACTCAAGCATCAAAAGACAGTTGCTGTTACGAAGTCACGTGATACACCACCATCATATCCCAATCCGTTTGCTCAGGATTCATAAACTTAGTAAACATGTAAACTGAAGTTCACCTGCTGCAAAACTTGAACTTTTCACAGTAGGTATACCTTTAAAACAAAAGTATCCTCCTGAACCTTAACCCCATGTCATTGCATGATGTCAAGGTTATGGTCGTCTAAACCACACGCCATAACATTGGGTGCAAAAACACTCCTTTGCCAACTAGTCAGGTAGCTGCAACCATGACAATTGGACCTAGGAAGCCCGGTTTGTTTTGGCAAATTTAGTGCCATGGCACGAAACCTTACAGAATTTGCAGCAGTGAGGCCTTTAGTCAACACTTCATATGAGCATTAGGTCCATCATAATCCACGAAAGATGCTTCTGAGCAGTATATAAAGTTGCAGATATTATTGCAAATGGCTTCTTCTGCTCCAGCATGCAATTTGACGCAACCACCTGAATTTGTTAATACCCCATCATGATCAACAGAAGAATAGTCACAAGAATGTATTCTCACGTATTATACATACAATGTTTACATAAGTGAAAATTGTTTTCATAAGGACATGCCCTTAAGCCTGGAACTCGACCCTATTGATCATTCAGATCTCTACAGGATCAAATCTGCAGTAGCTGTGTCCCATCAACCAAGTGCTCTAGGATGTACCATTAAAAGTTATTGCACACCTGTCCCTAAGTCCATCAATTTCAAGAAATATGTTGATTGAAAGGTTTGAGAAAATGCCTCAGATCTTTTTTTGTCCCTTTAACCACTGGCAGGTTAACCTGTTTCTCGTCTCTACCACTGTGTGACTATCAGCAGAAGTTAAACGCATTGTTACGTTTGAAGTACAAAAAATTGAAATAATATCGTCCAAAATTTATAGTGTATCTTCGTATTATCATTCTAATATTGTCCCATTCTCAGTTCTAGAAGAGAGAGAGATTCGTACAATCTGACTTTTTTCTTCCAGTACTTTAAATATATCTATGACTATCGAGTAAATACATTTACGCAGAAGAATACAATAAGTTTAAAAGAGCGTCTTTATAGTTAAGAATGTGAAAAAAAAAATGAACATTTTACAATAAACTGTTCGTTTGTTTTGAATTTTGCGCTAGCTGTCCCTAATTTAACAGTGACAGACTATAGGGAAGGCAGTCATCATTACCTACCGCTGACTCTTTGGCTACTCTTTTACCAACGAACAGTGGGATTAACTGTCACATTATATAAGGCTCCCACAGTTAAAAGAGCGAACATGTTTGGTGGGACGGGGATTCCAAACCGCGACCCTCAGATTGCGAGTCAAGCGCCCTAACCACCTGGCCAAAATGTCAATAAATATATAGAATAGTAAAAAACCTTCATACCCCGATCTTAAAAGACGAATATCTGTATAATATATCCAATGTTAAAACGCGCATTAGTTAAGATATTGGTGTGAAAAGTTTTGACTCTGTTTTAACTTGACTGGAAAAGCAAATTGTAGCCCGATTTCGAATGAGTAATATTAGTTAAATATATAACGAAATATGAATAAAAAAAAACAGAAAAGTTTTCTCATTTCCAAAAAATGTTCATCAAAATGCTAACGTCGAAAAACAACATTAGGATGAACTTATGCATTTTAAAGACTATTTTGAACATTAATTAAGCTCCTAATCTAAACAACCCTATAACTGTATGAAATTCCACCCTGTATTGTTGAAAGTTAATGGAGCCTGGGGTGTGATAGGCGAATAAAAATGTCATTTATTAGTAGGAAGGAACGTTAATACATCATCATAACGCTCTAAAGAACAACAGAATGGAAACTGTCTCCAGACAAAACAAATGCTGGCCCACAGTGATGAGTCATGAAAATACGACTACTTCATTGTTTCGTTCCCTTACATTATGACACACACTCCTCTTCATTTTTAGGGACTGACTGCTGTTACCTACTGGATCGATTTGAACAGTTATTACCACATTTGATGTGCTTACAGCGATGTTATTCCATTACTACACAAGAGACACAATGTAGAGCCATTTTTAGGGACTGACTCCTGTTACCTACTGGATCGATTTGAACAGTTATTACCACATTTGATGTGCTTACAGCGATGTTATTCCATTATTCCACAAGAGACACAATGTAGAGCAGAGATACTATTCAGATAGATAGAATATCACGAACCATTGTCGTGGTTTATAATACGGATCGTACAGGAATTTGCTCAAAACTCTAATGGAATTTTCGGGCAAAAATCACCTTAGAAAAGGAGACTTATTCTTTAAACAACACTCGAAACCTTCCTTTTCAATGGTCAAGAACACCCAAATATTAATAAGAAGCAAAATGGGTGATTTCACAATTGTAGACAAAATCAAAATTTGCCCATTTGTTCAGATTATTATTAATATTCTTGTTTCACAAGCTGGGTATTTTGCGACAAAACCTAAACAGATATACTATATGAATCGCTGCAAATATCCATGACCTATTTAAAAGTTGATTATTTTTAATTGAAAGTTGATTTACCTGGTTATAAATACTTAATAAATGCCACGTTGTTTCGTACTCTATGCGTGTTTACACGAAACTTCAGACACAAAGCCACCGGACTCAGTAAACATGTACTTTAAAAGACACGAAGCTCTACTTAAAACGATGCTTTAGACGTGTTTGTTTTATTTGAAAAATTTGCTTTTCTACTTGTAAAATTTTATGTACTTAGTGGGCGGGGGTATCCTACTCTGGGCAAATGCTTGCCCATTGCTGTGCATTGAAAAAGCCAGCATACAGGATAATTAAAAATTGAGAATTTAAAAACTACATATAAGGATCGCAAAAAAGTAAGCAAACAAGGCTGTAGATTTGTTGCTGACAGTTTGCTAAAGCTACAAATTCCTATCATGACGCCACAATAAAATTAATGCAAGTGATATCTACTGTAGTGTGGGATCGCACAGGAATTTTGCAAAAAACTGAGAGAGTACTTTTAACTTTAATTTGACCACTTTAATTTTGTCGTGCTGCGAAGTTTTCTAAGTACTTCACTTTCCGCCATCAAAAAATCTAGTGTTTCCCTAGCGTGCGCGTTACTTGGGAACTACAACTCGTGCATTTTCTAGCGCATTAATAAGAAACTGCCACACGAAAGTTCCCAATTTTAATGTTGCTCATCGTTACTCGAGTTTGCTGTCTCTATGTGGATTGCAGCAAGTTTTTAACAATGGACGACTACCATAGCAGATTTTCCTACCCAGACAATGATGGTGATTCTTTCTAATGTTTCTTATACTTAAATGAAATCGTGAGTGCGTATTCATTATTTATTACCACTATTGCACTAATTCATATAGCTATTACTATTTTTAAGTGGTTGGTGTTAAAGTAGCAGTTGTAAATATTGTGATAATTGGCGACTTGCGTGTGTTGCTGTTGGCGATTTTGCATGCATTATTTGTGCCTTATTGTGCACAGCAGGCTGTTGAAGAACATACATATGTGTCATGCAGACCTAAAAAGGTAAGCATGTTACTGAGTCTGTTTAAATTGCATTAATTTGTGCTGAATTATGTTAGTAGAAACATTATTCCATTCTATTGAAATTGCTGTGTTGCTACTCGTCTTTTGTTAGATTACACTGTGACATTGATGGAAACCGGTCAATAAATCTGTGATGATGCAATCTTTGCCTTCAAGATGCTCCTTTGAGAACAAATTTACATTTTTTGTTGTACTTGCATACCAGTACATGTGTTTATTCTTTATTTTGAATAAGTTCATTGTGATGGTTGGGTGAAAAAAAAGCCAACGTAGCAATAAAACTGTCGAAAAACACGTAACATTCAACTGAACGCATTTATTAACCATAAATGAAACAAACAAAAAAAAACACCTAAGAAACAACATTTGTTAAATTTAAAAGGGGGGAATTGGAAAGTCAAAAAAGTACAGAAACAAGTTACATCAAAATGCAAAGATTATAATTTCAAACCTACAACTAGGGACTCTAAAAATAGTAAACAAACAAGGCTGGAAGCGTGTCTACTTTACTTTCTCATGCTACAAATAATGTAGATACTATTTCCAACCTGGTTTGTTTACTTTTTTTAGAGTCCCTAGTTGTAGGCTTGAAAATATAAGCTTTGCATTTTGAATTAACTTGTTTCTCTATTTTGTTGATGATCCCTATTCCCATTTTTGAATTAACAGTTTTTACTAATCTTACAATTTTACATATTAAGGAAAGCCATACTTTATTAGACACAACGTAGACGTAGATAAAGGAGGGCCTTTACTCTTTTAAAGAAACAGAAATTGGGCAAGAAAAAGAGGAACTACTATTTTACTGAACAGAGATAAAAGATAAATGCGGATAAGACATTACACCAGTCAGGAAGTAGGCACAGAAAAAGGAGTGTACCACTCTAGAAAGAAGTAAAGTAAAAGCAGATAAAGGAAGCTAAAACCTTGCTAGATAGAGAAAAAGTAAACACAAATGAAAAAGATACAATTGCACTTGAAAAAGATATATTATGGATTTTACTAAAAGAGTTACCAATTAAACTAAGATACAGGAGACAGATGTGTGGAATTTATTACTAAAGAAGTGGTTCACAAAGTTATTATTGCAATAAGTTAAAGGGAATGAGGGATGAATGTGAAGTTGAAGGTAGTGAACGTAATGATAGTCCGAAAGAAGAAACACACATGAAGAAGGAGGTGAAATAGAAAATAAGCAATAAATTAATGTTCAGCCAGCTGGAAATCTCCATCTTTAAAGCACTGCCTTCTTATAACATCAGGCCACCGATCTTCAATCCAATACAGACTTTAACAATATAGTACGCGACGCTAACCAAAAAGTTCTTTCCAGCTCAACAAACCAGAAACTAATTGAAGATGGATTACAGCTCTGGGCCCTTGTGTGAAACTGAAAAGTTCATCTTTCTGGTCACCAAGGCCCGAGAAAGCAATGTAAACCACTTAACAGGCGAAACTAGAAATATACGAGATTGTAAAGATACTGTTGGAAGCAATCAGTAATAGTCTCCTAAACGTTTTGGAAATATACTTTACATTAAAGTTGTAGCACTAATAAGTTAGATGCAGATGAAAGAGGAACGTACACAGGTAAAGGATAGCTACTGCTCCACTGCAGAAACAGAAGGTATACTGGAGTTCATACAGATATGATGAAATGCAAACAAACACTTTCTAATAACCAAACAATTAAAGAACTACTACTCCACTACAGAAACAGAAGGTATACTAGAGTTCATACAGATATGATGAAATGCAAACAAACACTTTCTAATAACCAAACAATTAAAGAACTACTACTCCACTACAGAAACAGAAGGTATACTAGAGTTCATACACATATGATGAAATGCAATCAAACACTTTCTAATAACCAAACAATTAAAGAACTACTACTCCACTACAGAAACAGAAGGTATACTAGAGTTCATACACATATGATGAAATGCAAACAAACACTTTCTAATAACCAAACAATTAAAGAACTACTACTCCACTGCAAAAACAGAAGGTATACTAGAGTTCATACACATATGATGAAATGCAAACAAACACTTTCTAATAACCAAACAATTAAAGAACTACTACTCCACTGCAGAAACAAAACGTATACTAGAGTTCATACACATATGATGAAATGCAAACAAACACTTTCTAATAACCAAACAATTAAAGAACTACTACTCCACTGCAGAAACAAAACGTATACTAGA
>NW_013671565.1:51413-57804 GCF_000517525.1 Limulus polyphemus
AAAAAAAAATCCATGAAAGGATGTTTTCTTATCAAATAGTTTCCCTACTTTCGGTTCGAATTAAAAAATTGAAAGAAATTCAATAAAAATTTGAGATTTCATATCTCGTGTATTTCTTAATAGATTACCTTGAAATTTGGTATAAAGTAAGGAATCGGTAGAGCATAACCACATGTGATAGTTTGGATTACCACAGTTCGAGCTACAGAAAGTGGAAAATTGCTAAACTATCACTCTTGTTAGTGTTCTACACATTGTTTTGGCCGCACGACACACTACCGTCTGTCTTGATGTAAATAAGAAAAAAAAAGACCCAAGTACTCACCCCACTAGTAACAACAGTCAAGTATGACTGACTGGACCCACCTAATAACGATCTTTTGTGCTATACTTTCTGCCATCACTCTCTATTGAAATTACTGCTTTTTCTACTTTTAAAAATTATGAATCTCAATACAACGAACCATTTAAGTTTTTTTATTTTTAATAAACGGACAGATCAAGCTAAGTGTTTGTTGGAATTCGAAATAACTAGCCTTCCATTGAATCTGCAACTAGCATTGTGTTTTTTTAACGCAAAGCTGTACAAAAGGCTATCCTCTTTCTGTCTACTACAAATCGAACTCGGTTAATCTGCAAACTTAACGCTGACCCACCGACAAACTACAACAAACAGGAATAATGAAGGTAAAAATAAAGCGATTGTATATTATATATATATATTTTAAACAGTAATGTTTCATAAAATCGCTGTTCGTCAGCTTTAATTTCTAAAAAAAAACAGAAATAAGAGAGAGAGAGAGAGAGAGAGATAATTTGTTTTTGTATAACATGTAACACAAAAACAACAGTACAGAGATAATGAAGTTTACTTTCAGATCCAACAAAGTCGCTGATGAAATCCAGTATACTTTGTAAAAGTCCTTTGTAGCACAGTGTGTGAACCACGATGTCGGAAAGACCAGACGACAGATGTGAACAATATAACAAAGCCTAGAAAACAAATCGCTCTAAATTACGGGACACAACACAAGGTGTGAAAAATATAAATGATCAGAAATTAGTCGGTCATAAACTGTGAACACCATAGTAAAAGAGCACTTCTAGGTAATCCTACACACATTACATAAAGTGTTTGGAGCTAATTTCCTGAAACGAAGTGTTAGTTATATAGAAAACTAATCAGTGCAACTACTAAACTATACATTAGCGGATCCAAGGGATTTGGGGTTCAGATGGGCCGGACTCTCTTTTCCAATAAAAAAGTAAATAGAAACAGAGAAAAGTGGAGATATAAATGATAGAAATATAGTTTGTTTTCCGGAATCATTTATGCTAGCATTTCTTAAGGTAATATTACGATCGATTTAAAACTCATCACAGGTCTTTAAATGAGTCATTTTCATAGGTATGACTTTTATACTCTCCATCCATCAGTGAATGATATTTTTTTCCTGAAGCCAGTTCAAAATCCTGATTCTAACAGTAACAGTCAACTTTGCAAATAAAGGAAACTATATGGCCAATTCATTTCTGCCGGTCATTAACTTCTGCGAATTACCAGTTAAAAATACTTTCTGCCACCGTCGAAAACATCCAAGGTTATTGTACACGTAAAGGACAGTTTACTTTATACGAATAAGCCTGAATTTTGTATATCCAATCAGTAAGTTACGACAGTTTCACTGCTTTTTATATGGTGAATAAGAAGCTTCTGACTTCCGTGTAGTAAGAACAAAAATCTAGGATTACAAGTATGTTTTATACCTAATTGTTCGTGATATAGTTCCACACGGTGATAGAAGCTTCTTTGGTGCATTTTAGTTTATACTTTTCTCTATAGCTTTAGTTTAAATTAGGGGATACAGGATTCTTAGGGGGTGTAGAAATGAATGGATATCCAATATTCACTCAAGGAGGAGAGTCCAGAGGATGACTCCTCCATTTGAAAAGTTGAAGACTTTTTAAAATTTGAAAGCTAAATTTCACGACTAAACATAGAACTTTAGGTGATGTTTATATGTACATGTAGTTGAAACTTTGATGACATGTAAGTGTGAACATTTCTTTCTTTAAGAAGATATGGCTCTTGAGAGGAAAAGCACAAAGAATGAAAGGGACGTCCTGCTGTTTCTCGACGGGCAAGTGAAAGGTCTTTTGACACAATTAACGAGACACGTAACATGAACACAAACAACACCGATACATAAAGCTTTCCACGCGCTACATAACGTGGAGCATACTACAGTAGGAAAAACCACCAATGGCAAACGTCTACAGGGGGCGCTACCAAAGCATCCGCTGACATTGATGAGGAAATGCGTTAAGTACAGAACGGCAGGAAGGCCTTTGGAATCAAATTTCTGGTGTTTGTTTGTTTTTTACGTAACAAAGTAATCCGCTTGTAACACTTTAGCGATAGTATTATTTTTGAAACCAAGTCGCTTATGCAATGCTAAAATTACCATAAAATATCACATTCACTCTAAGAATTTCTGGCGTTTAGTACCTGCCTCATTTTTTTTAACTTTCCACTCTTTGGTTATTTGCATCATAATTACCTGAAGTTAACAAATTTAGTGACTCCGTACACTGAGGTAAACGTAAATGGATGACATCACGATCTCATTGCCCAATTAGAACAAGATATCTGTTATCGTCGCGACAGGCAAGTGTTTAATATGTATCCCTACCCCAGAACCCGAAGATATCAGTTATATTTTCCC
This sequence comes from Limulus polyphemus, assembly GCF_000517525.1. Classification (NCBI taxonomy): domain Eukaryota; kingdom Metazoa; phylum Arthropoda; class Merostomata; order Xiphosura; family Limulidae; genus Limulus; species Limulus polyphemus. The sequence continues at coordinate 54,140 of NW_013671565.1, forward strand.
GAACTTAATTTATTATCATACACAAGTAAAACTGCGGTGGTTGCATAGTAAATGCAGGCTTAAATTCGTAATGAAATAATATCATATCGAGTCTTTCTGAAAGCAGGTTTGCTCAAAAGCTACAGCACTGACCAATTTAAAATTGACCTATATATGCTATAGTTTCTAAAGTTCTGCTTCCTTTCTAAGTCCATAAGATAGGTATAAATTCGTCATTTATTCAGAAGTACAAATACAGAGTTCCACAGATATAACCTAAAACTTTGACATCTTCAGTAATTACTTCTGTTTGTGTTTAGCCTTCCAGAAGTTCTTATTTTTGAGCAACGTAATTCTTACAATTGAATAATAAATACAATTGTCAATAAAATGGCTGAGCGGAAATGTATGTTATAATAGAATATGTAACCATTATTTAATAAGAATATATTTTAAATTATAAGAATTAAACAAATCAAAGACAGTTAGTGAATATGGTTCGTATTATCCAATACAATAATTATTAGTAGTTAAAAACGTAGTGTAAAAGTTGGTCATAGTAAAAATTTCATAGGACCAAAAAGTGTTCGTTAGAAATATGTAATTTTATTTATAGTTAATTATAATAATTTTATCGTAAATCAACACTACTTAAAGGAGAGCAACTAATGAGTTACTTTCATGAAGCTGTGAGAGTCCAGATACTTTGAGGAAAATGTGATATTTTCAGTTACAAACATGTAAATAATAGCAGATTCGATCAAGAAATAAGGAGAGTGTTCTGTAGTTGACAACTTGGCTGAATTTTAAGTCACGTGATGGATAAACATATTGGACACATTTTTATGACAGTGAAAACAATCCTTATTTAGACACAACACACACACAAATATGTACCTGCGTCCTAAGTGGACGATCGCCTCTACTGGATCAGTGAATAGTTCGCCAGTGTTTCTTCTCTCGTGATGAATATCTGCCAAACTTGTTACAAGAAAAGCCAAGTAGAAAAAAACAACACAAAAAACATCAGATTTCTTTCTCTTTTTTTGCCCTTTGTTCACTAATGGCATTGGCCAGTTCTAGCTTTTAATTGACGTCATAGTTCGGTCAGCAAACTATATTATAGTTTTAACCCAGGCTCAGAATACTGTGAAATATTCTTGTGGGCAGAAGAGGTCATCACATCTAATAAGAACAAAGGGCTGAGATGGCTAAAATATGATAATATTAGATACCATGGCAGTGTAGAAACAAGATAATCAATAATCTGGAATAATACTTTATTATTACAAAAGTAGAAAACCAATGATATGTCCATGTTGCAGTGTATTTCACAAAGTTCAACAAAGTTAGAAAAAAAACAAAAACGACCCTTACAGTCCGAATTTTAACCTAAGTTTCTTCGGGGCTCAACGAAGCCTCTCTACGATGCGACTTTACAATCGAAAAGTTAAAAGGTGAAGTAAACATAAATTTATGTTGAATATTACATACAGGCCAGTGCGCAGAATGTTTGAAAGGAGGTTCTAATTTGCGAGATCAAAAGCCAACACATATTGTGCGAAGCACAATCAGCATACAAAGTATGCTAATACTACAAGGGTCTGGGGGCATGCGACTATTTCAAGCTATAACTACATAAGCATAATTTTTTACATCACAAAAATGGGGATTTGGCTGATCCCCATGCATACGTGCGTTATATGTTATCATAAAAAAATTGTATAAAAACAGTGAATATTAGGATCATTTCTAATCTGTTCTCGGAGAGATTAGAAAGTGACGTATTTTTCCAGATGTAATTTTAAAACTAACTTCTTTGAATTGAAATGATACTTACATAAGTTGTATACGTTTACAGATGTAAATTAACGATATTAACCATGATTTTTGTGCAATATAGTCTACAGATATCGGTTACAATTCTATGCAGTGCCGGACTGGGACAAAAAACGACCCTGGCAAAATGAAATCGGTCGACACCATCAGCCCAAGAAGAATGTGTAACCTGCATATTGATAATTAAAACTGTTGGTTCACTATTAAGAGATATCACGTTGTAAGATATAGTGACTATACTACATCTTGACATAAAACCAATGTCATCCGGTTTAACGTAAATATTACAATATACTACATCTTGACATAAAACCAATGTCATCCGGTTTAACATAAATATTACAAATCCAATATTTAACCCTTCGTTTACAGCTTGTGTAAATCTGTTTACTGCCCCATGCCAAAAATCTTCGTAGCGGGCCATTCAAAATGCTTGGCATCATATGATGTCAACTGCAGTCGCTTACGCTAACATTATGCGATGTCAATCGAAGTTGAAGGGTTTAAAAAGGAAGCACGTGACACGATATTACATACATAACAATGTTACAACAATAAGTTCAGATTGGCAGGATATACCACATGCGTAACAATATATCCTAATGTATGAAACTGAATTAACTTTTAAAAGTTACACAGGAACAGTAACTGGTGATTCGATCAAGATATCGATCATACTCACCAATTCAATGTTAAATGAAATAAAGAGACCAAACACGATGTATAAAACTAAATGCATAGGCTTAATTATGACAAAGAAACACAAACACTATATTGTACTAACGGTTATAATAACCCTGGATGATCGCTTTTCAAGCTATTCAAGTTGAAACCATGTACAAGTCTGTCTAGAATTTACTAACTGATATTCCAGACCCGCTGTTTAAATTTAATCATCCTTAGTTCGCAATTAACCTAGGGTGACATGCGCTATTCGCGCCGACACCCTTACACAATGTGTCGTATTAACAACGGTAACAAGTATTATCTTATTTCGAGAACAACAAAGGCACGTTGAATAAAGATCAACTTGATGGTTTCTCTGCCATGTTTTATGTAAAATCTGCAAATATTCAGAACAAAATAATTCAGAATAAAAATAATTATACTAGAAAATGACAGAAATACATGGTACATTCATATACCACATACAAGTATAAAATAATGTTACGTCTCTGGTCGTTTGTTAATTTTCCGTAAAAATTCTTTCCGAAGAAATTTTAGCGATACAAGTCCTTTCTTAAATAAAACTAGTTTATTCTTTCTCAATACAACTTTGCAATACACTTAGTTTCCACAGTCAGTTTAACTTAAACAAACGCTATAATTCACAATGATTTACACACTTTACTTACGGCTTGACTCGATTATATATCCGTTATCAATTTATCTGTCGTCTTATATACTAAAATAGAGGGCTCGACTCAATTGTCCGTCTCTATCTCTGTCTGCAATTCAATTCCCTTCCTGCCGACACTTCTTGGCTGTCGTATATATATTATAAAAGCGTACATCTCGTCTCTTCGTGAATCTTCTAGAAACTCATCACGTGACTTCCGCTGTCGTAACAATAATTTGAATTAAACTCATAAATCGATGTTTAAAGTATGTGATAGGTGTCTTTACATGAAATGTTTGTTTAACTTCGTGCAAAGCTACTCGAGAGCTATATGCATTAGCCACCCCTAGTGATAGACTAGAAGGAAAGGCAGTCAGTCGACACCACCCATCACTAAATCTTGGGCTACTCTAATCGAATAGTAGAATTTGACTATCGCTCTTATTATGCACTCAAGGCCTCAAAGTGCGGAGAATAATTATTTAGCACTAATGAAACGCGAATTATA
>NW_013671566.1:0-1919 GCF_000517525.1 Limulus polyphemus
CCTTCCAGGACTACTCTAGCCATATTAGTACCAAATTTAACATTCCAGGACTACTATAGCCATATTAGTACCAAATCTAATCTTCCAGGACTACTCTAGCCATATTAGTACCAAATCTAACCTTCCAGGACTACTTTAGCCATATTAGTACCAAATCGAATCTTCCAGGACTATTCTAGCCATATTAGTACCAAATATAACCTTCCAGGACTACTCTAGCCATATTAGTACCAAATTTAACCTTCCAGGACTACTCTAGCCATATTAGTACCAAATTTAATCTTCCAGTACTATTCTAGCCATATTAGTACCAAATATAACCTTCCAGGACTACTCTAGCCATATTAGTACCAAATTTAACCTTCCAGGGCTACTCTAGCCATATTAGTACCAAATCTAACTTTCCAGGACTACTCTAGCCATATTAGTACCAAATCTAACCTTCCAGGACTACTCTAGCCATATTAGTACCAAATCTAACCTTCCAAGACTACTCTAGCCATATTAGTACCAAATCTAACCTTCCAGGACTACTCTAGCCATATTAGTACCAAATCTATTTCTAGAATTTAGCAGGTCCATTCAACAACGTTACCCAATTTAGAAACGAATGGACTATGAGGGAAAGGTACAATGGAAAGCATATCAGGCTCAATTCAAAATCATTTCCAGAGTAAACGGGTGGAATAGTGCAGAACAGGTTATTATTCTTGCTCCCCATTTAATAAAAGGATCAGCTTTGGTGACTTTAAGTAACCTTCCGCTGACATCCATAACAAGTGTGTCAAGCATCGGTAGCTGCTTTATCCAACAGATTCAGAGTGACACACCAGGAGGAAGTATTTAGAACAAAGTTCCAGAACAAAGCACAGAGGAAAGAAGAGACCTCAGCAAAACTTGCAGAAAATTTGGAAAGGCTTGCTCCTTGTGAAATGACGGATTCACTGACACATGTCTAATTTAAATATGCCAAAACAGACGAGGAAATGAGAATAAGGTTAAAGTAAAATAGGTGTACATCTTTAAATGAATCTCTACAGCTGGTGATGGAACTTGAATCCATCAAAGTTACAGATAAACTACTAGAGGTACCACCTAAAGTTATGAAATCATGTATTAATAAAAAATTAACTTCCTCTGATGATAGTGCAGAAGAACTTGTGACAGGACAACACGTGACAATAAGGATAAGCGGTCATTAATTTGGCATACCATAGGTCTTAGAAAAGAAAAGAAACAAAAAGATTATTCTTTTATTGAGAGTATTCAAGGAACTTCATAATCGGGATATGGGGCAGTGTTAGAAACTATATTTGATTTAAATGTTTACAAGAGCACACATGGCATAGAGATCAAGATAGTTCATAAAAGTAGTCCTAGAAAGTTCACAATGGCATCAATAATCTGGTAACTCTAACTAATACCTAAGCATGGGTGTATTAGTTATGAATAGGAGTAAGTAGTAAGTTCGGTGATTGAGAATTCATTGTGTGATTGATTGAGTAGAGTTATTAAGTTACAGTTAGTTCTTCTGTAAGCTAAACAGTAAGTTAGTCAGCATTTGTTATCAATCAAATAAATTTCTATTAAATGTTATTAGTAAACTAGGCTTACATTAAATTTTATTTACAATTTTTCTATCTGAAGTTAAACTCACAGGTGAAAGTAGCAGACGTTAAAGACGAAATAAATTAATTTGTTATTATTACGTGGACTGAATCTTGCATTAATTTTACCAAATAATTCAAAATAACTCGCCCAATGATAGAACAGTTTACAACAGTATTGTTACGACAGCGGAAGTCACGCAACGCTGGGAGCATGCGCGCTGGAGTTTCTCGAAGGATCATGAATTTTCCTGGCAACTCTAGTTTGTTCCAAGCGCCCTCTTTTTAGTATATAACCCCGGCAAATAAAGC
>NW_013671566.1:2484-22086 GCF_000517525.1 Limulus polyphemus
AACTTGTGTCGCTTAAGTTTTGTCGAAACGAAGTTACGGGAAAATTAATTAACACACGGAGACGTAACAGTATTCTAAAATTATATCTCTGTTTGTGAATGACGTAATGCCTTTTTCTCTCTCCATATACAACGTTTTTCTCTTGTTAAACAAAACTGTGTTAATTTCACTATGTGTAAACGTCTATAAGGACTATTTTCTAACACTTCAAGATTACAGTTACCTCCACCTACAAAAACGCAAGTAACTACAAATGAACATATCAAAATATTTCACATAATGCCTTCATTTGTTTTTATAAGAAGATACAAGATGAACGTATAACTTAGTATTGATCGTTTTAAATGGAAGATGGTGAAAAGGATAATTAATCGTATATTTAATTATAATAATGATCATTTTAAATACAGTGTGATCTGTAGGATTCGGGAGTGTAGTGCTGCTGGATTATCGCTCCGACACCTAAAGTTAAGTCTCGACATGTCAAAAATTAAAAATATGTATATAAAACATAAGTTATTCATTTTACACCGAAATGAAATGTCTTTTATGACCAAACTCTCAGAGTGTTCAAGACCAGTCTCTGACTGTTTGTCATCTCCCTTATTGACTGGTAGAGCTCTCTCAGACTGTCTAGCACACATTCTGTTACTCTTTTTCGGGAGCTGGCTCCAGGCACCATGCGACGAATGCATCTCAACAGTAGGTATTAGAGCATCAAACTTTACACGGTTTAAAAGTCTTATCATGTACATACAATATAACGAAGGTAATTATTTTTAGTTATTCGTGTTGGCATGACATTGGGTGTTAAAGGGCGTTGGTTGGTGTTTGTTATTAAGAACAAAGCTACACAAAGGGCTATTTGTGCTCTGCCCACCACGGGTATCGAAATCCGGTTTATACCAATATAATTCCGAAGACATACCTCTGTGCCACTGGGGGACAAGGTATATAAACAATTATAATAGTCAAAGTTGCTAATAGTTGTAGTGTACTTAGAGAGACAATAAATTAATAAAATATGCGTTTTAAAAACTTGTTTTAATGTTAGTGATTTTCATATGGCACCGAGTTTGTTTGTTTTTTGTGCTGCTTAATTCAAAGTAAGGTGAGTCACGTGTTTACTCTCGATAATATATGGGTATTTAATTTAGTACTAATGTAAGCTGTCTAGAATAATTAGTGTTACATATATTTTCATTATTTAAAATGAACTCACAATAATGGAAACAAGGTTTGAATATGACAACTTTATTCTTATGGTGACATCATACGTCCTCACAATAATGGAAACAAGGTTTGAATATGACAACTTTACTCTTATGGTGACATCATACGTCCTCACAATAATGGAAACAAGGTTTGAATATGACAACTTTACTCTTATGGTGACATCATACGTCTGACACATTTTGGCAGAGCTTCAGCACTATAAAATTTCGGACTTAATAACTGCCATATCATAGAAACAACGTATGCATTTTTAAGAGTGCTACTGAACCGAAATAGAATGTATAGTGTGAGTTATATCACAAAATCAAAATATTTGTCAGGTTAATTTTTGTTTTGCAGCCAAGATGGCAGCACTGAGTGGTTGTGTCATACATATCATAGTAGCATCAATAACGATATATTTGTTTTTGTAATTCATAATCTATTGTTCATTTAATTCATCTGTTTTGATATTAATATGTTTAATAGCATTGATATTATTAACGCTATGAGCTTTATTGTTACATTTAAAGATCACTAGTAAATTTTTAATGCGTGTGCAATATTTACTGTCAAACCAGCGATAAATTCATTACACCAATGTTGTAGGTAATTCATACCGACTAAAATTAAGATTGAAATTGAAACAAAATGCGTACTTTATAATGGCAAATTTATTGCTGTTATTCTTACCCAAAAACAAAATACGTCATGTCTTTTTTATGCTATTTAATTTATTATTTTTTACGTATGGAACTACATCATATACGTAACTTACAACAGTTTCTCTCACCACTGAACATGCTCGCCTTTTCAGCCGTGAGGACATTATAATATCACGGTCAATCCTACTATTTGTTGGTAAAGAGTAGACGAAGAGTTGACGGTGTGTGGTGTCGACTAGCTACATTCTCTGCAATCTGTCACTTCTAAGTTAAGGACTATTAGTGCAGATAGCCATCTCTAATAGCTTTGCACGAAATTAAAAAAAAAACAAATACAAGGGTTTCGTAAACCAGAGGCGTCGCTAGGTGCTTAAAATATTCGGGGCTCGGGCCCATAAGCGCGGGAACTTTTGGCGTTTCAGTATAATATTAATCATAGTTTTTATTCTGATTTTTCAATATACCAACTTTAGATTTGGGCCACTGTTAAATAGAATCGGGGTGCGGGCCCTGTGTACCAGTGCTTAGCGTACGCCTCTGTCGTAAAGGTTCATTTTCACTTTTTATCGAGTATGAAAACAAGGTGGAACTGTAATCTTCTTTATCGTGTACAGCTTATCTTTATATTCATCGAATAGGATCCGAATATCTCATCTCTAGACACCCATTTGACCTCTATATACCAATAAACAAACGACCAGAGTGTTGTGAGGGGGATAAGGGACAAACTCATCAAGTTTATTTGCCGACTAATTCACACCTTATACAACGTAGCATAGAGTATAAATTACAAAAGTGTATATCAAAAGAAATTTATAACGTTATCTAATTTTAGTCTTATCATGTTGCGAAAAGTGCAATATATATAAACCTTTATGCAAATTGTTATTAACTTGAAAATTTGAGTTATTGTATATTATATCTTTTGTTTTGGTGTTGCCAGTATTCACTTTGTAGGGTGGTGGCAAGTTACCGTATTCTTCCAACTTTTAGTTCATCTAAAGTTTAGGCTTAAGGAGGATTAGGCCTATGGTACAATTTGGTAAGGTTTAATTTTATGTGGGTGAGGCTATATATTGTTTTACTTTTAGGCTATATATTTAATATTTTGATTTAAATCTTTGTTTGCTAGGGGGATTGTTTTATATATCATTATAACGTAACATCTAGTAACTTTGTGCACGATATATTATTTATATTAGTGGGAAAACAAAACACGAATAACTATAAAAATGAGTTAGTGCATTATTCAGTGAATTATTAATATTATAATTAAGTGATTCAGTTCATGTTAATGTTATGAGTTAGAAAGTGAGGGTTAGTACGTCTATTTGTCTACTATTCGATTAGCTTATTTGTTATCAATCAATTAACGAGGAAATTCTGCAAGTTAGTTTATCTAATATATAAAGCTATGTTACTTTAAAGTTTAAGGCTGTTTGTCCGCACCTTTTAGCCGTCTGTATCTTTAACAGTTTAAGTTAATTATAGTAACGTTGTAACGTCGAAACATGTAGCGTCGTCAACTTTTTGAAGGCCATAGATAGGCCTAAATAAAATGTTTTTATTTGTGTACCAGTTTAACGTTAAATATTATTTATGATTTTAAGTTTAAGTTAAGTTGTGCGTTTCGTGACCAGTCAACATCAAACTTGCCACAATGATACAGGATGACATCAGGAAGGTCATGAGAGGGGGGGGGGGGGTATTCAGTATTTCTGTAGATACAACATAAGATCCATTTTCTCAGCCACTAACAACAACACAATGCTAGGATGGTTCAATATATTGATCAACCAGAACACTAAGATCCTTTTCTTCCATTATATTATTAAATTTACTCCATAGAAATTATACTTGTAATTCAAATTATGGTATATTGCATGGGCATTATCTTGTTTCTGAAAATTCAGATACACCAAATCTGCACCTCAAGTTCAACTACATAAGGCTCCACTTTATTTTTCTAATAGAGTGTTGGTTTATGGAACAAGATACTGTCAACAGTATGGAGGCCAGCACTTCAGTGGAGCTTAAGAGGGGAATCAATGATTTACTGAAAAAATAAGGGACAAGTTTAAATTCTTTACTTTTCTCAAGGATGGTTGTGCAAAGACTGCATTGAAGGATCAAATGGTTCCTTTTTTTTAACATGTTGAGGTGTTCTCTGTTGGAAGTAGCCAATAATGATTTTTAGCTTAGTGTTTAAAACTATTGACATGGTTTTGTAAAAATTAAGATTAAAATATGATTTAATAACCTGTTGAGACCATTCTGAATTTTGAAAAATTTCAAAGTTCTTTTATATTACCAAAACCAGAAAGAGTGATTATAATAAAAATAATAAAAACAACTTTCAGAAGTAGTCAAAAAGAGATACAAAACACAGACCTAAAAACAAAAAATGACTTAATAGTGGGTTAAAAAATATAGGAAAAATAACCCAGGAAGCTAGGACAAATAAAATACATAAAAAAATGTTTAGGTTCATTCTTACATTTTTTGTTTTTTTTACCCTATTATATAGTTATATATTCCTCTTAGTTTCTTTATTTTTGTTCATAATGCTTAAAACTTTTCTTTTGTGTTTTATTTTATTTGATCTGGACAAACTGACTTTCTGGTTTCATTTTAGTTTTCAGTTCAATCAATTGTATACGACTTGAAACACTATTATTCTAAGCACCCAGTGTGTTATTTCAAACAAGACTGTTTTATCAAAATGCTTTGTGTAATAAGAAATCCAAAAACCATCTTTATTTTAACTATGTTCTATGAAACTGAATTATTGTGCCTGTGTTTGCAAAGAACCAGGTTATAATTTGCTGAGAGGGGGGGGGGGGATTTCTCTGGCTCTGCTCCTTTTTTTTATCTCTAGGACTGACCTTTCAATTGTCATTCTAGAGGGATACTTTTAACTCTGTGATAACAGATTCTGAATTTAATTTACAATATTTTTCTTATGGAAATTTTAAACATCTGCTACTTCAATAACAATTTTTTCGTGGGACCTTTATTTTAATGGTTATAGCACTCACCAAAAAAACAAAACTGATAATAGGAATGCTGACAAATCTTTTTAACTGGGTTAATAAATTAAGTATTAATCATTCCATATTTCATCCAGTGCCTTGCTTTGTATCTAGGCAAACATACACTCAACACTAAATAATAATACATTCTGAAGCATTGTATGCCTCTTTCTAACTGGATAAAAGAAGGTTACAGTAGCAGCAAACAAAAAAAGCCACTTCTACTATGAAGAATGTGGTAAAAACTTCAATTGAGAGTTCTGAGCAATATCTGTGGACTGAAATTTGCATATTTAAATACACCAAAGATCCAACAGAAATTACTGACATGGAAACCATTGTCAGCCGAATAAAAACTTTAACATCTTTTTCCCGTTATTAAACCACATTTGTAGGTAAAAATACTAAAAGTAATTAAGTTTAAAACAAAAAAGTAAATGCATGAAATTGTTGGTTCACTTAAATAAAGATGTTCGCATATGATATATCAAGGCTTACCATGGTGTGTCTTGTTTATCTTTCCTCCACCGAAGATTCAACATATCACTCCCTGTAGATAGCTGATAAAAATATTGTTTGTGTTTTATAGAGGTCAATATTTTATTTTCATATTTAAGCTGTGTCTTAAGAGTTACTTTCTCAAGATTAAGTTAGATACATTTAATGAGTGTTGTGTAGTAAGTTTATATTCTTGATTATAGTAAACGTATTTTGTTGAAGTATTTTAATTTTGTATTAAAACTTTGAAAGCATAAAGATGAACAGTTGCTTATGAAACTATAAAACTAGTATTAAAAAGAAATCATATTTGTGTAGAAAACGGAATATTACATTTTTGTTCAGAAGCACATTATAATTATGAATTTTAATATCTTTACTGAAATACACGTCTTATCATTAAAGATGGGTAATGAACTCAATTCATAGATTAATTATTAATGTTGGGTCAAATGACTGATTAACCAAAATTATAATTAAATCAACTAATGCCACATAAAAAATCATCCACTTATTGAAATTAGTTTTTAATTAATCTTACTGTTCAAGTTTCATATGAGAATAATAAAGTAGGTGAATGTAATCATCCATTAATATGACTTATGATCAATAATGAAGTAGGTGAATGTAATCATCCATTAATATGACTTATGATCAATAATGAAGTAGGTGAATGTAATCATCCATTAATATGACTTGTGATCAATCAATTAGCAAATTGCACTGATCATCACTCAGCTGTACTTATCATAATGATATATTAAAATCAATACCTGTACATAGTTACTTGTCTTTTTTGTAACATTATAGTCAGTGGCATAGTTCTAAATTTTATAGCTGGGACCTTGTCAAAATTTGTCAGATGCGTGATGTCACCATCAGGTTAAACATCTCATATTCAAAATCTAATAATGAAGATATATGCAGCATTATTTATTTGTGACTACTCACCTTATTACTGAACTGAATAGACATATTAGTGAGAAAAACCATTCAACTCAGCTTCCTTTAAATAAAGCAACAAAGAAGAAAATGACTGGGTATCATATAAAAATCACCAGTATGAAATGAAGTTTTTAAAAATGCATATTTTATTAATTTACTTTATTTCTAACTGCAATACAGTATCAATAACTTTGACTTTTATAATACTTTATACACCACTTGTCCTAAAAACATGAATAACTTAAAAAAATAAGGCAGTCTTTGTTTATATTATGCAAATAATAAGCCTGTTAAAATGTGTTTGTTTTAAACACACAGTATAATTTCTAATATATTTTATTAAGTGTTTTAATACCATATTTGTGTGTCTTAATAACCTTGTGATATATGGCAAATAAACATTCCACAATTTTATACTCTGACACCTCTTAAGTCGGAACAGTTGCATGGTGCCTGATGCCATCTCCTGAGGGAAAGTAATTGAGTGTGTGCTGGGCAGTCTGAGAGAGTTCACCCAGTGGAAATGGAGGATCACAAATAACCAGAGTATTCTCTGATAGTCTTGAGAGTTTGGTTATGAAAGACAATTTCTGGTGTAAACTGAATAACTTATTTTTATATACCTATTTTTAGTTTTTGAAATGTTGGAACTTGGCTCCAATTTCAGCTGCCAGAGTGGATCTCTAATGTTCTCAGGCAGCACTACATCCCTGTGTATCATAATGTTATATTGAAGTTAATATCTGTAGTCAAATACATGTGTTATCATAATGTTATATTAAAGTTTATACTTGTACATAATTATGTCTAATTGTGTTATACTGAAGTCAGTATCTGTACAGAAGTATGTCTTATCACAATGTTTTATTGAAGTTAATATTGATATATATGTTTTATGATAATGTTTATTTCTAGAGTCAGTGGCACTACTTACAGTAGTGTCAGCATTGTGGGGGTTGTCAACACCGTGGCTACGTCAGGGAAGTGTAGGAATTGAGCACGTAAAGTGTAACAGTGCAATAAAACAGTGGTTAGCCGAACTGTGGTTCCTGGCTACAAACTGGCGGGTAGGTACACCAAGTAATATGTTCTGTTAGAAAGTTCTTTTGATTGTTAGAGACAATGTATGTATTAGTTATGAGGCATGTGAATAAGCCAGTGCTATACTTCTAGCTGTTAATTTTTGTCTCTAATTTTAACTACACTTTACATATGACATACAACTGTGGCCAATTAGTGTTTGAACTAATTGTATTGTGGTATGCTAATAAAGTTCATTGGATTGTAGGATGGCAGAATGAGAGGACACGAACGGTTATTATTAGTGGAATTCAGTCAGACTGGACCCTTGTTACCTGTAGAATGCCCCAGAGGTCAATGTTGGGGGCTTTATTTTTTCAGTTTCCATTAATTACATTGATACAGACATAATTATTAAAGTTTGCTGATGGTAGTAAATTCAAGTATTTCTAGCTGTATTGAGGAAGTTGAGGTATTACATAATTACTTGAACAAATATATAACCTTTAACTATAGTAAATGTAAAGTCATGCATTTTGGTTATCATTTGGATCACATAATATAGATGCCATCAAGGCAGTGCTCAGTTATTAACAGTAAAACTAACAGAATATTAGGATATATTTATAGACATATAGGTTACAAGTCAAAAGAAGTAATTATCCCCCATTTCAAATTACCAGTTATGCCTCATTGGAATATTATATACAATTTTGGTTCTAAGAAAGGACATTGATTACTAGAAAGTGTTCAGAGGAGGATGATTCCAGGGATGGAAGGGTTGTTTGACAGAGATAGGAGAAAAAAAGGGTAGGAGGTGATCTAATTGAAGTTTACAAAATCATACAAGGGATCAAGAGGATAAAATCCTCTAATTTATTTTGTGCTGTATTCTGAAGATGATAGGATGAGAGGACACAAGTGTAAGATTCAGGAAAGACAGGCTAGGTTCTACTTAATACAGTTTTATTTTTCGAACATGGTTTCTGTCTTTTTAATGAGTCACCTTCAGCAGTAGTGGAGGCCAGAACTTTAAGAGTTTAAGAGGGGAATTGATAATTTCCTAAAAAATAAAGGGTGGGTTTAAATTTTAGCTCTTTTGAAGGGTGACTATGCAAATACAGCTTTGAAGGACCAACTGAAACCTTGTTGTCCTTATATTACTAGTGTTTTGCTGTATATAACATAATTAACCTTGTGTCATTGGTAAAACTTAGAGCTGGAATAGTTCAGTTTGAATTTGTTTTAAATATATTTGTACATGTATTTGATGAATTTGTGTATGTTAAAAAATAATGATAATAATAATTAAAGCCACAACTATCAAAAATGTTCTTATTTTAGTGCCTCTTTTTTCATTATAGATAGTTATAAACTGCAAATAATAATAATTATTGTTATTATAAAATTGTTCCAGTATGTGATCCCTTTCCTGGTTAACCAGAGTGGTTCAGTTCTATATGCTGCTACCCTTGGTGTTGCAGGTAAGAAAACTAATTTAACACATTGTTTCTTTTCCTGGTTAACCAGAGTGGTTCAGTTCTATATGCTGCTACCCTAGGTGTTGCAGGTAAGAAAAGTAATTTAACACATTGTTTCCTTTCTTGGTTAACCAGAGTGGGGTTAACCAGAGTGGTTCGTTCTATATGCTGCTACCCTAGGTGTTGCAGGTAAGAAAAGTAATTAAACACATTGTTTCCTTTCCTGGTTAACCTGAGTGGTTCAGTTCTATATGCTGCTACCCTAGGTGTTGCAGGTAAGAAAAGTAATTTAACACATTGTTTCCTTTCCTGGTTAACCTGAGTGGTTCAGTTCTATATGCTGCTACCCTAGGTGTTGCAGGTAAGAAAAGTAATTTAACACATTGTTTCCTTTCTTGTTTAACCAGAGTGGTTCAGTTCTATGTGTTGTTACCTTTGATATTACAAGTAAGAAAGTGATTTATAATGCTAAAAATTGGGTTTCGATTCCTGCTGTTGGAACAGCACATAAATTCCTTTGTGTATCTTTATGCTTAATACTAAACTAAAGTTGATTTCATTCATAGTGAAGCAACATAATGCTTTTTTTAAAAAGTAAACTGACAACAGATGGCACAAGACAAGTAAAACAAGATCTTAAATATTTTCTACGAGTTTGTTTTGAGTCATTGTTAGTTTTGTTGTTCTTTTACTTGAGCAAAAACTGGTATCACAAATTGATCTGAATAAATGCATGAATAAGAATAATTTAAGATATTATCTAAAGAAGGAATGATGATAACTGATCCAAATTTGTAAGTAACATGTAATAGATGTAGTACCTTACCAATTCCTGATTTAATGAAAAATTGTGTTGAAACCCATTTGGAGTAGTTACAATTATACATTGTATATTTGTTTTATACACTTACGAATTATACTTCATATTTTCTCATTACATTTCTGTAAGTCGTTTACTTACGAGTAGAGGCCGAGTGGTTAGGGTGTTGGACTATGAATGTGAGGAATTATGGTTCATGTTCACTTTGTCAGTATCTCGTTCTGCACTTTGGGGCCATGCGTGTATTATAAGATTAACAGTCAAGTTCTACAATTTTATTAAAGTAGCCCAAGAGATGGTGGTGGATGCTATTGACTACCTGCCTTAGAGATGAATAGTGCAGATAGCTCTTTTGTAGCTTCGTGTGAATATTCAACCCCCCCCCCCCTAAAAATACGTTGAATATGTGGTGTTGAATAAAACCATCATGATTCTAGTGTCTCATAAAAATATCATCAATAGCAACCACCGACAACTCTTGGGCTACTCTTATCAAATAATGGGAATGACTATCACTTTTATAATGCAACCAATGCCCCAAAGTGCACAGCTCAATTGTGTAGCAAAACAGGAATTCTCAGATTCACAGCCTAACATACTGTTAGGCCATGCCTGGCTCAAACTAGAGCTAAACAATGAGTTTGGAAAAATACTGTACATCTGTGAATCATCTGCTTAGTGTCATCTTATTGTTGAACTGGTAAATATGTCTGTTAAACCACGTTTAGTGTTACTGTCATCTTATTGTTGAACTGGTAAATATGTCTGTTAAACCACGTTTAGTGTTACTGTCATCTTATTGTTCAACTGGTAAGTATGTCTGTTAACCACGTTTAGTGTTACTGTCATCTTATTGTTGAACTGGTAAGTATGTCTGTTAACCATGTTTAGTGTTACTGTCATCTTATTGTTCAACTGGTAAGTATGTCTGTTAACCATGTTTAGTGTTATTGTGATCTTATAGTTCAACTGGTAAGTATGTCTGTTAACCATGCTTAGTGTTATAGTTATCTTATAGTTCAACTGGTAAGTATGTCTGTTAACCATGCTTAATGTTATAGTTATCTTATAGTTCAACTGGTAAGTATGTCTGTTAACCATGCTTAGTGTTATAGTTATCTTATAGTTCAACTGGTAAGTATTTCTGTTAACCGTGTTTAGTGTTATAGTTATCTTATAGTTCAACTGGTAAGTACATCTGTTAACCGTGTTTAGTGTTATTGTGATCTTATAGTTCAACTGGTAAGTACGTCTGTTAACCGTGTTTAGTGTTATTTAGAAGAATAGATTTAATTATTGGACATGTTTCGTACCTTAGGTACTTTTGATAATCAACATTATGTCAAAAAGTCTGTTTAATGCCTGTTCTTTTACTCTGACATGTAGGCGACAGTAATATTTAGGTATACAAACATTAATCTAGTTAAAAAAAAATAAATGTATTTCAGTTTCTAAAAGTAGATGGTAGTTGCAAATACGTACAAGTAAACAAATACATGAAGATATTTGACATAACGTAGGAATAAAAGAACACAATAACCTGTGTAGTAGTCAATGGAATATTACTATGTAGTACCAACAAGATTACGATATTTTTGTTGTTGTTGAATTTCGTGCAATGCCACTCGACGGGTCATGGGTACAAATCCCATTACTTAACATACTCTCTCTTTCAGCCATGGGGCGTTATATCAATATTCATTTGTAAAAACGTAGCCCAAGAGTTGGCCGGTGGGTGGTGATAACTGCCTTCCCTATAGTCTATCACTAAAGTCCCAACTTGCTAGTCCAGTACCCTTCCTCCCACCGGGCCATGCTAGGCCTCAATTACTATATTGCAGCACAGAATCACTAGCTTTCTAGTAGCTGAATGTAAAAATATAAGTAATTTAAAGCTTTTAAATTCAGTTTAGTTTTGTTCTATATTTCAAGTGTTCTTGGTTTAGTTCAGTACAGAATTGAACTTGAATAAAATAACATAGTTTTAAATGTTGGAGGTTGGGATTGTGACTTGACAAACTGGAAGTATAATTTCTTAGACATGTATTTCAAATTATTTTTTGTTTCTAGTTTCTCCAGCTTACTGTCAAACTGATATCAAAACTATTGGTAATTATTTCATTGTGAATCATAGGATCTCAATTTATGAAATTTATATATAAAAAAATTTTAAGACCATAATATTAAGAGTATGTTTAGAATTACACTGAAATACGATATAGGTTTGTTTGTTTTTTCACATACCCCTCTGTTGTTTAAATGTAGAACTTATAAAGAGATATATCAGAATGAATAACAAATAAGCTCAGTGACTTAAAACTGTTGGAATATTAGATTGGAAAGAACGAGTGTGTTAATCTTCAGTAGTTTTTAAGTATCCTGGAGCCAAGACATCTTGTGTAGGGTTAACCCACTAACAGTTGCTAGGAAGACGCTTTTTTCACAAATATAACTACCATGTTCTTACCCTCTCACAAATAGGATCCGTCTGGAACCACCGCTAGTTGGGCTACAGGTTTTCTTTGGTACCTTAAATTCTTTGGATCTCCCGCGTGCAGGATTTAAACCTGGGATCGCTTGCACTACAAGTGAGTCCTGTTTCAACTGACCTTGAGTTTTAGCCCATTAGTGCTTCCCAGTAAGGCACTTTTTTAACAACTTTGATGTGATATACAGAATATTGCAGTGAAAGAGAAACTGGGAGCAGAGTATGTTTGTTGGTAAGGGTAAACAACAGCAGAAATGTAACATTATTTCTTCTGGAAATTATTGTGTCAGTTAGTAAACACCTAATTATTAGAATTCACTGGTTCATTTGATGGGTACCATCATTGTTGAAGATATTTTCAGCCATAATCCTTATAGTGTCTCTTGAGTTCCTACTAATATAAGGGGGTTAGGTTAATCCTAAAAACCATATACCATTACTAAGATAGGTTAGTCCTAAAGCCATATACCATTACTAAGTTAGGTTAGTCCTGAAATCATATACTATTAGTAAGTTAGGTTAGTCCTGAAGTCATATACCGTTACTAAGTTAGGTTAGTCCTAAAGCCATATACCATTACTAAGTTAGCTTAGTCCTAAAGCCATATACCATTACTAAGATAGGTTAGTCCTAAAGCCATATACCATTACTAAGATAGGTTAGTCCTAAAGCCATATACCATTACTAAGTTAGGTTAGTCCTGAAATCATATACTATTAGAACTTAGTAACGGTATATGGCTTTAGGACTAACCTAACTTAGTAATGGTATATGGCTTTAGGACTAACCTAACTTAGTAATGGTATATGACTTCAGGACTAACCTAACTTAGTAATGGTATATGGCTTCAGGACTAACCTATCTTAAGGTTAGTCCTAAAGCCATATACCATTACTAAGTTAGCTTAGTCCTAAAGCCATATACCGTTACTAAGTTAGGTTAGTCCTGAAGTCATATACCATTACTAAGTTAGGTTAGTCCTAAAGCCATATACAATTACTAAGTCTTTTATCTTGAGTAATCGACATGTTTTTGTCTTAAAAAATATAGTTTTTTTATTAGCATCCTTCTTAGCAATGTTACAAAATCTCAATTCGTCCTGTCATGTATTGATGTATTTTATCATCTTTTCCTACGGTTGACTGTACTCTGTCTTCTGAGAAGATAAAATTTAACAATTTGAAACATTAACAGTAGTATTGTTGTTGTTGTTTGTATTTCCTTCAAAATTTCTGATGATAGAAAATTGGAAAATGTCAGCTTATTGTTTTGGTAGTTTCAATTGTTAAAAAAGTGCCTTACTAACAATTTAATAGCAGTTTCTTGTGAGATAACCCATTATTTTAGTTGGTAAAGTACTCGTGATTTAATAACGGTTTTTATAAGTTAACCCTTTAGTTTAGTTGATAAAGTACTCATGTTTTAATAACGGTTTTTATAAGTTAACCCTTTAGTTCAGTTGATAAAGTACTCATGTTTTAATAGTTTCTGGTAAGCTAACCCTTTAGTTCAGTTGATAAAGTACTCATGTTTTAATAGTTTCTGGTAAGCTAACCCTTTAGTTCAGTTGATAAAGTACTCATTTTTTAATAGCAGTTTCTGGTAAGCTAACCCTTTAGTTCAGTTGATAAAGTACTAATGTTATAATAGTTTCTGGTAAGCTAACCCTTTAGTTCAGTTGATAAAGTACTCATTTTTTAATAGCAGTTTCTGGTAAGCTAACCCTTTAGTTCAGTTGATAAAGTACTAATGTTATAATAGTTTCTGGTAAGCTAACCCTTTAGTTCAGTTGATAAAGTACTCATTTTTTAATAGCAGTTTCTGGTAAGCTAACCCTTTAGTTCAGTTGATAAAGTACTAATTTTTAATAGCAGTTTCTGGTAAGCTAACCCTTTAGTTCAGTTGATAAAGTACTCATTTTTAATAGCAGTTTCTGGTAAGCTAACCCTTTAGTTCAGTTGGTGAAGTACTTGTTTGACGTACAACAGGTCCCAATTTCCAGTGCGGGCCAAACAAAAAAAAAAGGATTACCACATTGTATATAAATTATCTGAAAGACATTGGCCTAAACAGTCTTTCACAAAGTCAGCCGTTAAATGCTATTAATTATGAAATGCGCAAAGCTGTATCTGGCCAGTAACATGCTAGTATTTCTTAACTGTTACACTTTACCCTTTTTTTTCTCGTTGCAATTTCAACTTAAGATTTAAAAATAATAAACCGATTTCGAGAACGAATAACTGATTTTAGCTTAAAAAGAAACTCTTGACTTTCATTATCTTTATAATGTGGGGGTGAGGTGTAAAGTGGAGTGAAAACGTGTTTCGTGTTACAAAACATTTCAAACCCCGTACTGCATTAAGTGTGGTTGTGTAAATATAATCCTGCACCTGGCGGAGTTTTATTGGCCTTAACAACCTGTTTTACACCGTTGACCCTTGATGCTGACCTTGACCCTCACATCACAGATTAACTTAGCATCTACTGCTGTATTTTTTCGTGACTGAGCGCCACCTGGCTGCTGCAGGGAGTAAAGGCATTTTTCAACAGCCCTGGTTACTCGTATAACGTTATATAGTAGCGCTGGGCAACAGGGTGGTCCAAAAGTTTGGATCGTTTCCAGGTGCAGATACATTTTGTTCGTTCTTCAGACTTTACTAGCCCTCGTTACGGCTCATAAAATGATAAAGGAAACCTTCTGTGCATTTTCCGAACAATGAATCTTTAAGAGTAAGTTCTGTCGTGGTATTAGTTAAGTGTGGCCGAGAATAGTAAAATATTCTAGTGTGTATACATTCTTGTCTTTAATTTTCTACCACACTCCATCATCTCTTTCTAAGATCTCTGTAATTATCGTTTGAAATATTCCTATTTTGCTAGGCATGCAGTGGAACTGACATTTTTTTTTTTAATCTGGAAGACACGCCGTTATTTACACTAGGCACTAACAGTTAGTCCTTTGTCTGTTAGACATGTTAGCGTGCCGGACTGAGGTTCAGTGGTTCGCTGTTCATTACTTCCCCCCCTCCCCCAACAAGAAACATGCTCCGCACTATAAAGGTGTGGGTGAATTACAAGAGTGACAGTCAAATACTACAATTCGGTCTAAAAAGAATTTCCTAAAGGTTGATGATAGGTGATCTATCACTCCAAGATTAGGAACGACTAGCGAAGATAGCCCTCGACAAGCTTTACGTGAAATTCGACAAACAAACAAATTGTTCAACGTTTTAATTTATTTTTCAACATGTTATATCAAGCCTGCGAGACAGAGTCGTTAGAACACTTTATTTATATTTCTAGAAACGTTTAACAAGAAGAGCGACATGTAACGTTAGGGTTAATAGTTATTCTCTGTGTGTTAGAGTTAATTGTTATTCTTTCTTTGTTAGAATTAATAGTCATTTTCTCTCTGTTATAGGTAATAGTTATTCTCTGTGTGTTAGAGTTAATTGTTATTCTTTCTTTGTTAGAATTAATAGTCATTTTCTCTCTGTTATAGGTAATAGTTATTCTCTCTTTCTGTTAGACTTAATAGTTATTCTCTGTGTGTCAGAGTTAATAGTTATTCTCTGTATCAGAGTTGATAGTTATTCTCTCTGTTATAGTTAATAGTTATTCTCTCTGTTATAGTTAATAGTTATTCTCTCTGTTATAGTTAATAGTTATTCTCTGTGTCAGAGTTAATAGTTATTCTCTGTATCAGAGTTGATAGTTATTCTCTCTGTTATAGTTAATAGTTATTCTCTGTATCAGAGTTGATAGTTATTCTCTCTGTTATAGTTAATAGTTATTCTCTGTGTGTCAGAGTTAATAGTTATTCTCTGTATCAGAGTTGATAGTTATTCTCTGTGTCAGAGTTAATAGTTATTCTCTGTATCAGAGTTGATAGTTATTCTCTCTGTTATAGTTAATAGTTATTCTCTCTGTTATAATTCATAGTTATTCTCTCTGTTTGAGTTAATAGTTATTATCTCTGTTAGAGTTAATGGTTATTCTCTGTGTCAGAGTTAATAGTTATTCTTTGTATCAGAGTTAATAGTTATTCTCTCTGTTTGAGTTAATAGTTATTATCTCTGTTTGAGTTAATAGTTATTATCTCTGTTAGAGTTAATGGTTATTCTCTGTGTCAGAGTTAATAGTTATTCTTTGTATCAGAGTTAATAGTTATTCTCTGTGTCAGAGTTAATAGTTATTCTCTCTGTTAGAGTTAATAGTTATTCTCTCTGTTAGAGTTAATAGTTATTCTCTCTGTTAGAGTTAATAGTTATTCTCTGTGTCAGAGTTAATAGTTATTCATTGTATCAGAGTTAATAGTTATTCATTGTATCAGAGTTAATAGTTATTCTCTGTGTCAGAGTTATAGTTATTCTCTGTATCAGAGTTAATAGTTATTCTCTCTGTTAGAGTTAATAGTTATTCTCTGTGTCAGAGTTATAGTTATTCTCTGTATCAGAGTTAATAGTTATTCTCTTTGTTAGAGTTAATAGTTATTCTTTGTATCAGAGTTAATAGTTATTTTTCGAGGTGCCAGGGTTTATAGTAGCCGTTCTTCTAAGGCCCTGGGTTACTGATCGCAACAGTAATATATTGTATTGTTGCTTCATATATATATATTTATATATATAATTTAGTGATTTCATTTAAAATTTGACATAACCTATCTAGACGATATTAATACTTACAATTATTAAAAATTTACTGTTATCGAGAGATCGTAAGTAAATACAGTATTTAAACATATAGAAATGCTCGGTAAACTACTTTCACGGAAGTTGGTGGTACAGAGTCCACGCTGTAGAAACGTGTGACCTTGCAGCTTGGGCGGAATAAGCAGAAATCCTCCGACAGATGGCACTGTTCCAAGTTCGTTCGCAAATGCCATCCAAGGGCGGATAGGCGTAATCTACCACATTCGGTAGAATAAGTGACCGCCTAGCTATGGAAATGTCCATATTTATAAAAATCAACAAGATAATCAGTCTTAGATTGGAAAGAAATAGAGCACAAATAGTTTTTATACAGTAGAACTGCTCGATAGCATAGATATAGAAATATGTATAGGTATATTGTGTAGTAATAAAACACCTTATTATAGATGTACGCGTCAACAAATACATGATCTCAACTGCAAAACAATATAAAATGTATATAAAAGTAAAAATGATATGATTTATAGTAAAAATATTCTGTTTTTACACGATAATCTCCTCAGGGCTGTGCGGATCTGAGTAACTGCCGTTTCGCCTTTGATGTAATACAGATACCGTTGTGGAAAACATTTGTTGCATCACCCAATTTGTCCCCACTTTTCTTCGGAATCATCGCCTGTTTTGAGGCTCTAGTGTATGTAGGGGAAAATGTGTTTCATGGATGATGCAATATTGCCTAATTATTACATCAGCAGCTTTATAGGTTGTCTGGGTATTGTATAAGCCGTTTTCTGACTATAAATATATGCTCTTACTGAGAGGCAGTTTAGAAGCCTATCTGCCGGAACGTGCTTGTGATGCTACCATGGCTACGGGTTGCTAGTTAACTCCACATAAACAAGCTGTGATTGTGATTTTGAGCAAAGAGGAACTTTCAACATGGAAGATTGCTAGGAGAATTAAATGTAACCAGGTTACTGTGAGCCGCTGGGTGAAGAGAGGCTGACGATCGTGTTCTGAAACGCTCGGGCCTGCAGAATCGTCGACTGTCGTTCACAGTTTTCAAAAGAGCAGGAAACTTCAGGGGTCATTGTCACCGTGAGCACCGTCTGGTCTCGCCTGTGTTCAACCAGTCCCCCAACAAGATGGCCAAGAAAGAAACCACATCCTCACCAACAAGATGAGGCTTAACTTGGCCAAAGAGTTTGTTGAGTGGACGGAAGAAATGTGGAGCAAAGTGAGCTTCTCAGGCGAATCAGAGGTCAACCTGCACGGTCTGATGGGAAGCACTATGTAGGATATGGAGAATAGTTTCATCCAGCGTGTTTGAATAACTAAGAACAAGCATCCATGGGATCAGGTGATACGGGATATATTTCCAGCCAAGGTTTGGGACGCCTGCATTTTGTGAAAGATTCTGCCAGTGTCAACAAGTACATCGAGATTCTCGAGTCCAGTTGAAGCCAACAATTCGGGATCACTCCAGTGAAGCTGACCAGTTCACATTCCAGGATGGCTGCTTCATGCCACAGGACTAAAAAAAAGTTTGGTAATATTCATGTACTGTATGTAGTAGACGTGAAACAATGAGGTAATTTCACTCTACATGTATTGGAAAGACCTCTTAAGCTTTATTTCACTACTTGAGGTGAAGGACTATCTCTGAAGGGAGAGAATCGAGACACTACTCTGGCCAGACAACAGCTCAGATCTCAACCCTGTCGAAAACTGCTGGAAGGTAATGGGTAACAAAGTGCAAGAGAAGAAATCAAAAATTGCCTTGGAACTGTAAGAAGACCTAATACAAGTGTGACATCATGGTGTCATCCCTTCCTACAATCAGTACCTCATGCACTCTATGCCACAGCGATGTCAAACAGTTATCAATGCCAGAAGGGGGCCCAACCAAATATTACAAGAGACAGACTCTGTGACCACTTTTTGTCAATTACATTAGTGGTGTTATCTTTAAATCTAGGTTTTTCTTACTCAGATAAAATGTTCATATTAGTTGATCATCTGCTGTAATATGTTTGTCACGGTTGGTTTGTTAATAAAGATATGTATATATACACTGAGTGGTCACAAGTAAACAGACGCCTTATTTTTCGTGATTTAACTGATTTATGCTAACTAATTTGTGTTCACAGAGCACTATATAAATGAAAATGGTCCGCACACTAATTATATTGTGCTACAACATGCCTAGAACTCAAGGTTCTCTTGAATTGTCAGATTTTGTTAGGGGAAGGATAGTTGGTCAAGCAGATGGTGGAATAAGTCATCGGCAAATTTCGCAGAATTTGGGAATCCCACTTTCGACAGTCAACAGAATCATCGTACAGTTCAGGAAACATGGCAAGGAAACAACTGAGCAGCATCGGGGTCGTCCTGGTCCATCAGAGAGGGCAAAAAGGGCTGTCAAGAGGAGCATCGAAATGGATTCCAGATTAATGACTGCAGAAGTGGCCAAAGTTGGTGGGATGAGCCCGAAATCTGTTCAACGGGTTCTCCACAGATTGGGTTATCGTTGCAGAGCAGCTAAACGGTAGCCCTTATTAAGACCGGCCAACATATTTAGACGGAAGAAGTGGGCAAGTGATATGATGACCAAGCCTCTGGACTTTTGGAAGACCGTATTGTTCTCAGACCAATCAAGATTCGCTCAATTTTTGGAGTGGAAGGATATGGGTCTGGAGAATGCCTCACCAAGAGTTTTGGCTCAACAGATTGCTGCTAACTGTGAAGCATGGTGGTTTCAGCGTGATGGTTTGGGGAGCTGTTTG
>NW_013671566.1:23086-30038 GCF_000517525.1 Limulus polyphemus
AATTATAAATATATCAATTCATGTGAATATGACTGAAAAATTTAATTTTTTCTGAAAAGATGGTGTCTATTTACTTGTGACCATGCTGTGTGTATATATATATATATGTATGTATGTATGTGTGTGTGTGTGTGTGTGTGTTTGGATGTCAGCTTACACCACACAATGTCCATAACTGTTTCACACTACTTCTGACATTTCCACAATGCACAATCGTGTAAAAAATTACAGGAACCAAGAAAAGTGTGAAAACAATTGGGTGATGCAATAGTTTTTCCACCGCTATAATTGTGAAACATGTATATGCATGTTCAGTATTTGTTTTTTCAGTTTATGGCAATGCTAATTGTCGCCGAACGTAATTTTAAACTACTGACCAGCACGCCATCTACACCAAGTTAGATGTTACTTTTATACCCATACATGGCTTAAATTGCGTGGAATATTTTGTGGTATCGCACAGATTCGAACCCAGCTCATCAGCTCCACATGTTTAACACAGAATCTTTATTTTCCTGTATCAAACTTCATAACATGAATTAAAAAACTTTCTACTGGAATACCAGTATTTCTTGAATTTGGTAAGTATAATAGACGTTTTGATCTAAAATTAATCAATCCTCTTTAAGAAGTAACAAAGATTACTTTTAGAGATAATTTCTTTCACGACCACTCATTGTCCAATATTGATTGTAAGAGTATTGAAACTGAATTTAAGAACCTTGCTAATATGAAATGTGTTATAGGTGGATTACGAGTGACATCCATTTAACATTTTTTTCCCCCCTTTGTGAAAGAATAAATTTTACCTCTGTCAGTTTGGTATATTAACAGAATATGAATCGATCATTAGGACTACTGGGAGAAATTATTATATATATCATTTATTGTTATTGTAACGAGTTTATGAAAAATGTATGAATATTTTTTTTCTTGTCGAAGACACAATTATCATTATTTTTTACGATCTCACATTTAAAAGGAAATATTACAAATGGAGAAGTGTCCGCCCTTTTCCACATTTTGAGCCGTTGCACACGAACCGTTCGTCCGATACAAAGTATCCATGCTACACGCAGCATTAATTGTTAATTTCATTTGTCCTAGACCCCACCCCCACCCACTATTTTGTTATATGTCTTGCTAAGTCGAGCTCCATTCGCAGAATGAAAACGGTAAAGTTGTTTTCATATTTAGTTCTTGTGCTTTCTAGATGGCAGATGTGTAGTTAATGGTTAACTATATTTTTACATAAACACTATTTGAATGTTATTGATTTATCGAGAACGACAGCACGTGCGTATCTATTATTGTGTGGGAACCACTGTAGAAACTTTCCAGTGAGGTAGACAGGCAAGGTAAGAAGAAAACTAATTTCCAGTTTTTCCTTAGGTGTATTCTTCTAGAGGTAGAGTTTATCGTTATAAGCGTGTCTCGATTCTAACAATCGCTTGACAGTGACCGATATTCCCATTGTTTATGGATGGTGCGAGTCTAATTGTGATTTTTATTTTTATATAGTTATTACTTTTCTTATTATAGCTATTATCGTACAGTCAGTTTTGAGCTAACCCTCTTTATGTTTTTTTTTGTTAGAGTTAAAAACAACGTGAAGGCTACCTTGGTTGGTGTTTTATTTATCTGTAAGAAGTAGTTTAAGTTCTTTTAAGATTTAAAATGTAGAATAGCACTTCGTACACGTGAACACTTGCTACATTAACTTTGTAAAAATTGTGTTATCTAGGAACAAGAAACTGTATTGATAACGTCAGAAGACCACCAGCACAGCATTTACACATTAGATTCCATAAGCTACAGACTTTTGTTTATTTTACCTTTCTCTCTGTCCCTTTCAGTAAGTAACTAATTCACCTCCCGGACTGTGGAGGTGGGTATCTAGTATAGACGTAATATTACTAAATACATTTCGCATTTTTATCTGTACATACATAGATACATGCAATTCAAGGGCAACAATGGACCATCTAGGCCATCCCATCCACTATATCAAACTTTAAAGTACAAGTAAAACACTCAGCCTTTATCACTTAGATACTTATCAAGCCTTCCCCTAATTGCATTTACCACATCATTCCAACGACCAACTAGCCTGTTAGAAAATAAAGCTGTATTAACTGAAGATGACTCTTACCTTGCCATACTCTATACTTGTGTCTCCTATTCTTCACCTAAGTTCCATTAACAATCTTAAACACCTCAATCAGACCCCCCTCACAGATCTTATAAAGCAGTTTATTGGTCAGTGTAGACCCCATTCGTATCGAGCGTTAGTTTAGATGAAGAAGAGAAAAATGGAGGTCATTGAAAGTGATATTTAATGATGTCAACTTTTCCTATATTTCTACATCTTGTAAAAACACTGTCTAAGGAAAATTTGTCACTCTTATCATCATTATTTTTGTGTGTATTTTTTTATGTCTAAGGTTCAACTGTTGAGATATCCGTGTTTCGGGTAACTTTATGCGTTGTATTTATTATAAGAACGTTGTTTTTAAAGCAGTGACCAGACGTCTCGGTTTTTTGTAATGATTTCCCGACTGATCTTTTGCGAGATGCCTAAATGTCCCGATTGTCATTTTTGTCAGCAATCTACAACCTTTATACCTTTTTTCAGTACTTTGAGCCACGAATCAACAGTTGGTATATTATCACACAGCTTGATATGATGGCTCAGCATACCCTTTGATGGCAGTAGCAGCAGACATGATGTCACAGAGCACGTGGTTTTCCACCCACAAAAACATATAAAGTTGAGTGTAAATTACAGGCGCTGTTTACAGTCGCTGTTCGATTTTATAATTTTCAACTCGTGAAACATTTATTTAAAAAGTAACCAGTGTTAGCATGAGTGTCAGTTGTTTGAAAACAATTTATTCGACACAGATATCTATCTGTAGCAACAATGTAGGTAAAGTAAGCCTTTTCACGTCATATTACTCGTCACAGATATCTGTAGCAGCAACAATGTAGGTAAAGTAATCCTTTTCACGTCATATTCACTCGTCACAGATATCTGTAGCAGCAACAATGTAGGTAAAGTAATACTTTTCACGTCATATTCACTCATCACAGATATCAGCAGCAGCAACAATGTAGGTAAAGTAATACTTTTCACGTCATATTCACTCGTCACAGATATCTGTAACAGCAACAATGTAGGTAAAGTAATACTTTTCAGGTCATATTCACTCGTCACAGATATCTGTAGCAGCAACAATGTATGTAAAGTAATACTTTTCAGGTCATATTCACTCGTCACAGATATCTGTGGCAGCAACAATGTAGGTAAAGTAATCCTTTTCACGTTATATTCACTCATCACAGATATCTGTAGCAGATACAATGTAGGTAAAAACAATGTAGGTAAAGTAAGCCTTTTCACGTTATATTCACTCGTCACAGATATCTATCTGTAGCAACAATGTAGGTAAAGTAATCCTTTTCACGTTATATTCACTCGTCACAGATATCTATCTGTAGCAACAATGTAGGTAAAGTAATCCTTTTCACGTCATATTTACTCATCACAGATATCTGTAGCAGCAACAATGTAGATAAAGTAATCCTTTTCACGTAATATTCACTCGTCACAGATATCTGTAGCAGCAACAATGTAGGTAAAGTAATCCTTTTCACGTTATATTTACACGTCACAGATATTTGTGGCAGCAACAATGTAGGTTAAAGTAAGCCTTTTCACGTCATATTTACTCGTCACAGATATTTGTGGCAGCAACAATGTAGGTTAAAGTAAGCCTTTTCACGTCATATTCACTCGTCACAGATATTTGTGGCAGCAACAATGTAGGTTAAAGTAAGCCTTTTCACGTCATATTCACTCATCACAGATATTTGTGGCAGCAACAATGTAGGTTAAAGTAATCCTTTTCACATCATACTCACTCGTCACAGATATCTGTGGCAGCAACAATGTAGGTAAAGTAATCCTTTTCACGTCATATTCACTCGTCACATATATCTGTAGCAGCAACAATGTAGGTAAAGTAATACTTTTCACGTCATATTCACTCGTCACTGATATCTGTGGCAGCAACAATATAAGTAAAGTAATCATTTTCACGTCATATTCACTCGTCACTGATATCTGTGGCAGCAACAATGTAGGTAAAGTAATCCTTTTCACATCATGTTCACTCGTCACGGATATTTGTGGCAGCAACAATGTAGGTAAAGTAATCCTTTTCACGTCATGTTCACTCGTCACAGATATCTGTAGCAGCAACAATGTAGGTAAAGTAAGCCTTTTCACGTCATATACACTCGTCACAGACATCTGTGGCAGCAACAATGTAGGTAAAGTAAGCCTTTTCACGTCATATTCACTCGTCACAGATATTTGTAGCAGCAACAATGTAGGTTAAAGTAATCCTTTTCACATTATATTCACTCGTCACAGATATCTGTAGCAGCAACAATGTAGATTGACGAAATCCTTTTCACGTCATCATCTAGTTATTATTTACATAACTGATTGGATATTATAATTTTCTCAAAAAAAAACAAGGAGAGGGTCTCACCCTTAAGGTCTGAAAACACAAGTGTGTCCAGGCTTTATTATTTGAAAATCTGGTCCCCCCCCCCCACCCATATATTACGTACCTATTATGAATAAATGTCAGCTTTTGCAACATTTTCAAAGTAAAAGTAAATAAAAGCGGCTGTTCAAAGTACTTCCGACACGTGATGTTTAAGACATTTAAAGTGATCTAGTTATGGAAGAAAAACATACTTACATCATACATAACTAATTTCCATTTTTTAAACAATGCAAGCTTCTAGAGTGTGTGTGTGTGGGGGGGGGGGTTCATGTATTCACGGTAACCACACCCAGTATGTTAACAGTCCATAATAATCAAGATCACGCCCGTTGGATAGATGAGTTAGCTTTTAACAAGCATGCGCCCTGTAGAACAACAGCTACACAAGGTACACGCACCTTTGCTCTGTGAGGCTGGTGAGAGATGGCACGTGCGCTCACGCTAGAGGGAGATCAGCGGGATTGTTTCCAACCTTTCACTTGTACATGTTTTAATGGTTTAGTC
Source organism: Limulus polyphemus (assembly GCF_000517525.1). Classification (NCBI taxonomy): domain Eukaryota; kingdom Metazoa; phylum Arthropoda; class Merostomata; order Xiphosura; family Limulidae; genus Limulus; species Limulus polyphemus. The sequence goes on from NW_013671566.1 coordinate 28,171, forward strand.
TGTACGTTTGGAGGACTTCGTGGAAGGTTATTTTTCCCCTTATATTTTGTCAGTTAAAGACGTGAAATGAGTTCAGCTCATCGATTTGATTTCTATTTTATTAAACTTCTTGGAAGGTCGTCCATTAGTTATTATTATTTTCCGTGCAGATGCTGTCTGTTTGTTAATTAGAACAGCAACTAACCCGTCTACATAAATATAACAAAGACGACCTGTAGATTCTAGAACATCGGTTCCTAGACTAAGGACGAGCGAAAACCTGGCCTATAAACATTACACGTGAGAGCCTGTGAAACGTTTATTGAGATAAAGAGAACGTGTAAAATTAGCGTAGTAGTTGTTATATACACTCTAAAGAAATTGGTGCCAAGTAACATTTAATACCTGCTGTCTCGTAAAGATGTTTTCTAGGGTTGCAGACGCCATAGTTATTATAAAGTTCGTGACTTAGTCTATCGTATCACAAAGTATTTCATTCAAATATTCCAGCAGTGAAAGCATGCTATATGTTAACTAAATCACACGTGCCATATCCAGTGCCGACGAAGCCTTTTTAATAATACAATATCTAAGGTACTTCGCTGATTTCTCACCAAAGCTTGGTCAACTAATAATCACTGAAAGAAATAATATTCATTTTCACAGACAAAATTATGTAAGATTGTTTGTTTGTTTGTTGTAAAGCCACACTGTGGGCTATTTGTGCTCTGCCCACAGTGGGTATCGAAATCCGATCCAGAGCATTATAAACCCACTGACTTACCGCTGAGACACCAGGGGGTAATTATGTAAGAAAAACATCAGTGCCACCTGGTTATAATAGCTTACAGTTCTCGTGCTATATTTTAACTTCTGAAAGCGAAATGAATTCATTAGTTTGTTTAACAAGGTATAGATAATATTCATACTCGAAGTTGATATTAAAAATCTTTCAAATGTTAAATTCACTAAATGTCTCCACATGTCTGACATAAACTTTGATAAATGATTTGTTTTAATTGCCAACTGAATGCTATAGTTTAACTTAACCCCATCAGGTGTGCTATACCATTTAACACGTGTTCGTGACATGTTTAGATTTTATAGAGCAAGCTCTGTTAAACATAGCCTTGACATGACTCGTTTTTCTTTCTAGTCTGCATCTCACAATAGTCTTGGCTTAAACACGTTTTCAGCTCATAAATTATGTTTTAATCAAATAATTTATAAAACACCGAGAACTATATTGTAGAGACGTCTCCTCAGAAGGAGTGTACAGGATGACAAAAAATATATTCACATATGAACACCACAGAATGGTTGTAACGTTTAATAACTGGATGATGTACTTTTTTTAACTATGTGAATATAATTTTTGTCATCCTGTACACTGCTTCTGAGGAGACGTCTCTGCAATATAGTTCTCGGTGTTTTATAACCGGATGAACACCACAGAATGGTTGTGACGTTTTATAACCGGATGATGTACTTTTTTTAACTTCCGGTTATAAAACACCGAGAACTATATTGTAGAGACGTCTCCTCAGAAGCAGTGTACAGGATGACAAAAATATATTCACATAGTTAAAAAAAGTACATCATCCGGTTATTAAACGTCACAACCATTCTGTGATGTTCATCCGATTATAAAACGTCACAACTATTCTGTGATGTTCATCCGGTTATAAAACGTCACAATCATTCTGTGGTGTTCATCCTGTTATTAAACGTCACAACCATTCTGTGGTGTTCATCCGGTTATAAAACGTCACAACCATTCCTCGGTGTTCATCCGGTTATAAAACGTTACAACCATTCTGTGGTGTTCATCCGGTTATAAAACACCGAGAACTATATTGCAGAGACGTCTCCTCAGAAGCAGTGTACAG
>NW_013671566.1:30857-37198 GCF_000517525.1 Limulus polyphemus
GTGTTCATCCGGTTATAAAACGTTACAACCATTCTGCGGTGTTTATCCGGTTATTAAACATCACAACCATTCTGTGGTGTTCATCCGGTTATAAAACGTTACAACCATTCTGCGGTGTTCATCCGGTTATAAAACGTTACAACCATTCTGCGGTGTTCATCCGGTTAGAAAACGTTACACAGCCACTTTTTGTGGTATATTATGTATTTATATAATTACACCATTTATAGAAACTTGACCCCCTATTTTCGTAACACCATAAGATTTAACCATTCGTGAAATAGGATATAAACGTTTTTTTTGTTGTTGTTTCCTGACGTCACTACCCCCATCAAGAAGCAAAACATTTTGTATAAGTGTAAAAGATAACATTATTAAGTTACTTTGATAATATTACTGTAGTGTAACAACTGGTTAGTCGGTTCTGTTTTTTAGTGTGAGTGATATGTGTGTGTGTCTTTTGAGCTACAAAATGAACGCCACAGTTTTATTTTTGTCTGGTAGCTGCCAGAATGTGGTATACATTTTGGTATAGATGACACGAAAAGTTTCTGTCGACTTGTAATCGTTAAATGTCTTGATGACGTTATGTTTTGTAAATAGGTGTGTTTGTATGCACTAATGTGGTTCGCGTCTCGTAACTCCTCCCCACCTGCCAAAAAATAAATGAATATAGAAACCCGTGATCCGAATTTTAGGGTTATGGTTGTGTTATAAGTGTGACAGGAAAAGCATACTCTTCGATTAGAGTAGCCACGAAATGGCAGTGGATTATCACTCTAGTTTATCACTTCAAAATTCGGGACGGCTAGCACAAATATTCCTCGAGCAGCTTCGCGCAAAATTCAACAGTAAAGACCTAAATCCCGATATGGAGAAGAGGTTATAAGATTGAACTAGAATTGGGAAACGTAGAACCAAGTTTAAAAGTTTTGTTGTTTTTTTTCGGTTAAGTGACAGGAGCAGGGGTGTTTCTTAGAGTGAGAAAAAAAAAAGTCAGGGTTAGAAAATGAATGATCCAATTTAAAATGTGTAATTACAAGCAAATGTTCCACGGAGGCATGTTTACCTATATGGATGTTGGTCTTTATGAAAACTTTTTTTTGTATTTGTTATACAGACTTGTCTATGGCAGTACCTCTTACCAACGCCCTTACCTTCATCTTCATCACGATATCTGGAAGATTTCTTGGGGAAGAAGTCGGAAGCAGCGGTAGGTGTCGCTTTAAAGATTTCACGTGACGATGTTGTATAGGAACAGTTTTATGTACATTTACTGACAGACTTTTGTGTTTATCCGAACTGGTCCAACCACATTGAAGTGATAGTATTGAAAAGTGCTTTATATATTTAAACAAATACCCTTTCATTATTAAATTGGAGGTGGGGAGTGTAGCCATTATTACTTGTCCATCGAATGTAATAGAGATAAAAATAACGATTTCAGCTAAATAAAATAATTAAACCTATTTTTATCAATAAAAAAGTTATTTATTAGAGGAGAATAAGTAACGCGAGACTTTCCTTTTACTCTTAACCCCAAGCCTTTTCTTACGTTATTCGCATGCACATTTGAGGTAATTGTCATTATCTCGGCTACTTAGTTTGAGAGTAACTTAACAAAGCTCCATTCAGGTTTTTATGTGGACAAAAATTGAAAATAAGCACAGATTGATTTACTGTATGAACTATTGAAATATATTAATTACGATTAAATATTGCAAGTTAAATTCGTAATAAATAAATAAAAAGGCTTAAGTAAAAATGGCAACAGTGATAAAGCAGGGAAGAAAGGCACCACTTTTTTCTTAAAATAATATGTATATATAAATATATAAGAAAAAAATATATATATGATATTTACCTAAGCATAATAAAAATGTTTCCCACTTTTTCATAATATTATTTACAGGTGTCACTGTTATCAGTAGCGTCTTGGTAGGTACTATTATTTTCTGACACCAAATAATCAACGTCAGTTTTTCGAAGCTCATACGAAACTCGCCGTACTTAACTAATTATCGTTGAGACACTTGATATGGTGTCGATATTCGTACATTTCTGTTTAAATTACAAGAGATGTGTGTGTGTGGAGGGGGGGGGGTCGTAAGGGTAAAACCAAAATAGAAGTTTTGATCATCCCCATGTCTAAATACTGACTGATCACAGTAACACATTCTTCTGTATAGTAAGACACAACAGACTTCGTAACATGGCGGGAAACATGACTTAGTTTTAAATGTACGTGTAGCTCACGTTCTGGGCATTATTATGTTGTATTCATCTTCATTAGTCTCTTTGGTCAGCCTCTAGTGGCTCAGCAGTACGTCTATATGCTTATAATGCTAAAAATTGGGGTTTAATACCAGTGGTGGGCACAGAAACAGATAACCCATTGTGTTATCCTGTTCGTAACAAGAAACAAACTCATTGATACAAACTTAAATAAAAAGATATCACCTTTAACCTGTTTAATGTAAAGATTGGAATTACCAGATTTTATGATAAAAAAATAATAAAACCACATAAAGTGCAGATATTTCACCCGCATTTCTCATAATTTGTTCTTTTCCAATTTTATATGAACGAGAGGTGTGTAAAAATAGCACTACAGTTCTTTATTTTGTCTTCCACTTGCATACTGTCTAAGTGGCCTTTCGTTCAGTGACAGAACTCGTCAATTCGTCTGGGGGAAAGAAACAGCCATTTTACGTGATTGTTTTTTGGTAACAAACGTAAAGTGTGTTAGGTTGTAATGTTTTTCCATCTTTCGATATTGAAACTGTGACATTTACTAGATTTTATGTTTACCTATTATTTGGTTGTAAAATCAAACAATGGATTTGTTTAATTGAAATAGTCTCTTTCAATTTTCCATCAGCAACATATGTAGGAATGGCTTTTGTGATGGCAGGAGTCATGTGTTGTGTGATGGATCGTGTCTGGACCCAGATGTGAAGGACTTGTCAGGTTTGATGTGACGTCATTTTCGTCTTTAGTTCGAGAGTTTAAAATCTGTCTACCATTTAGGAAGATATTTAGTGAATAACTGAGTAAACTATGTATCATGTGATAATAATTACTAATTAAATGTCTTAAGATCTCATTTTCTACTAGCATAGTGTCAAATTATTCAGCTAATGATTATTTTAATTAACAACTTATAAGTAGCTGTTGTAACTTATTATATTCGTTGTAGTTGACAACTACAAATTCTTCTGTGTGAGGATTTTTATGTGTTTACCTGTGGTCAGTGTTTCCAGTACGTAGACAAGTGGGAACTTACCAGGTAACCCACAGACTGACCATCCAGTATTACTGTGACATCTTTCCATTGTGAGAATAAAATAAAAAGTGTGGAGTTTTATAGATAGCTAAGTAGAAGTAATGATTTTTGTTTTTGTGGTATTATGCTTTTAGTGGGTGTGGGTTGGAGGTGACAAACAGGGTTTGAATCCATGCAATACCACAACATATTCCCAACACTGTAAGTTGTGTGTGATAAGTAAGAGTGATAGTCACTCCCTTTGCATGGATGATGGGTGACAGTGTTCTGCTGACTGTCTGTCTTCTGGTCAGTAGATCAAAACTAGGGACAACAGCAGATGGCTCAAGTAGCTTTGCCATAAATGCAGTAAAATAATTGCATTACAAAATCAACACTTCATGCCTATTAATATTTTAAACTTACCAATCTTGAAACACAAAGTTTTTTTTGGGGGGGGGGTAATTAAAATCATGTTATAAACTTGTTTGTGCATTTTTATTTTAACACTAGTTTTGTAGATGAACAAAAGTCCTCAGTTAGAAATTTGAGATTATCCCACAACCAGAGTGATATTGGGAATAAAAGACCAAAAGTAACAAAAAATGTATATCTGATTTATTTCTAAAGTTAAAGATAAAACAAGCTTCTTTGGCCAAAATGTTTTGTTTTGTAATATCAGATAAGAGTTTGTAAATATGTAAGTACTCTAAACAATAAGTTATTACAGAAATTTATATGTGTGAATAAGTGTATAAAATACTATGCAGATTAAAGCAATAACTTGAATGTTATAAAATATTGAAGTCAACTTGTTTGTTTTATACATAATTTTGAACTACAGAAACAAGACCCTTGTCTTTAGAACTTGGTTGGTAAAATGTGAGCCAAAAAATGTTTTTCTGGCAGTTTGTTTTATTTATTTCTTAAATTGTTAACTTGTGTTTTTGACTAATGAAGTTGCTTTGGTTAAACAGCACTGTTGTTAGTTCATTGTAAAAAGTTTACTTTTCAACAATGCTGTTTGACACAGTTGTTAGAACATCCTATTGCTGGTGATATAGTTTACTTTTCAACAGTGCTGTTTAACACAGTTGTTAGAACATCCTATTACTGGTGATATAGTTTACTTTTCAACAGTGCTGTTTAACACAGTTGTTAGAACATCTTATTACTGGTGATATAGTTTACTTTTCAACAGTGCTGTTTAACACAGTTGTTAGAACATCCTATTACTGGTGATATAGTTTACTTTTCAACAGTGCTGTTTAACACAGTTGTTAGAACATCCTATTACTGGTGATATAGTTTACTTTTCAACAATGCTGTTTAACACAGTTGTTAGAACATCCTATTACTGGTGATATAGTTTACTTTTCAACAGTGCTGTTTAACACAGTTGTTAGAACATCCTATTACTGGTTATATAGTTTTGACAACAATGCTTACTGAAAATTTGACAGTAAGACACATTACTGGTTATATAGTTTTGACAGTAAGACACATTACTGGTTATATAGTTTTGACAGTAAGACACATTACTGGTTATATAGTTTTGACAGTAAGACACATTACTGGTTATATAGTTTTGACACAATGTTTACTGAACATTTGACAGTAAGACACATTACTGGTTATATAGTTTTGACAGTAAGACACATTACTGGTTATATAGTCTATTTTTCTAACTATAAAGGTATTATACAATTGACGTATATTTTTAGAAGCCTAATTCCATAGAAATTATGAATGATTCTGTTGTTTTCGAAGATATTCAATGTATTAGTTCCAGAACGATTTCTCACAGTATCTTGTCTGTACTGGATGTTGTTACGTATTAAGACTGCTGTTATATAGAATGTTATTATTTCCATCACAATATTTTAACAATAGGTACATTAAAACTACAACTTGGTAGTTTTTGATGCAAACAGTTTGTATGCCGTAATATTGACGTCACGAGTCGATTTTTTGGCGAAGTGCCTGTAATTACGATGATTTAATGGTACGCAATGATTGGTGAAAAATGAAATGTAGCGAAATCAATAAAAAAGATATTTCGAAGTTTCTGCTGTCGTAGTAGTTCTGTTCGTGTTCTTATTGTGGTGTCGTTTTTTTATATGAGCCATGTTGTTCGCATTTATTTTAGTCATATAAACGTAATTGTTAAACACGTCCGTCGACTATCCCTTTTGTTCTGCCCTCTTGTGTCCAAGTAAGTGAACCTGTATAACCAGTTCTACTGGATACCCTTGACCTTAGAAATTTATTTTAATGTCACTTCAATTTTTAGTATTTCATCTTGTTTCTTTTACTAAAATCGGACCGGATAAATTAGAGAATTAATCCTGGGTGTTTAAAACTACGAGGGCACATGCGGACAAACTCTTTAAAACGTTGGCACTCGTTGAGCTGGGGATTAACATAAGGGGATTTTAAAGAGCCCAGACGAAGTGCTGTTAACAACCTTATAGACGCTTTTCGTTCATGGATGACTTCATTGTTGGATATTCGAAGTGTACTTTTGGTCACGTGGGAACCTTGTCGTAGGACGATAATGTGTGATTTTCTCTAATTAAAACCTTAGTTTGACACACACACACACACACATACATACTAATAAAAAAATAATAATTAAAGTAGTATAAAGTAAGCCTAAAACGTGAGTTACAGGACGTACCATGTAGAAGTTTGTTAGTCCCTTTAAACATTAGTGTGATTTGAATTATTAAAACAGGATAACAAGTTCGTTGTTGATACAGTGTGAACATGTGTATTGATTGTTAGTACCTGTAAACATTAGTGTGATTTGAATTATTAAAACAGGATAACAAGTTCGTTGTTGATACACAAACTCAGTGTAAACATGTGTATTGACTGTTAGTACCTGTAAACATTAGTGTGATTTAAATTATTAAAACAGGATAACAAGTTCGTTGTTATGGTTAGTATCCTGCCTTGGAAGGAGTATCCCCACCTTACAAATGGTTAGTATCCTGCCTTGGAAGGAGTATCCCCACCTTACAAATGGTTAGTACCCTGCCTTGGAAAAAGTATCCCCACCTTACAAATGGTT
>NW_013671566.1:38091-40095 GCF_000517525.1 Limulus polyphemus
CGTAATAAATATTTATCACTATAAGCTATGCATGTTTTAAAACACAAATCTAATCTAAATAAACGTTTATATTAAAAGAAATATATAATAACAAATTCGTTACAATACTTAAAACATCGTAATTACAGTGCGATGGCAATAATGACTTTGTAGGAAGAGGTAACGGCGAAATTAGTCGTGGTGTGGTGCTTTCTCCTAGGCGCTTTCAACACCTAACTCTTAATGTCCTTCCACGTTGTTTCACGAGATTAATTAATAGATGGTCATTGGCAGCAATTGAAAGGTCACTGATCAAAGTAGGAAGTTGGTATAACTCAAGAAACGACTCTTCATACCAGCTTTATGGTGTTTATTGGAGTAGAAACTTCAGCTGAATTTATGTAGTATTGCAATAGTGGCTATTTTTTTCTCACTGCATTGTTTCATAGAGAGTGCTCGCCAAATCTTTCAGATATATACAATTGTGTGACCTCCCCTCTAGTGTGTATGTTGCCTTATAGTATGTTTAATATTCTTTTTTTCTTTCTGTGTAAGGACGTGACGTCATCTAAGAATGTAGTTAACGTTAACTTACTATAAAGGTAACAAATGCTAAATGACAGGAATAATGGGTGTGGAGGGGGTTGTGAAGCATTAACATGTCCATTGTTCCAAACTATCACCCCACAAAGTTTGGTTGAGATTGGCCCAGTGAGTAGAAGTAATTAGATAAAGGACAAACAAACAGATACAGATTTTTGTTCTTGTATATGTGTATATATATAGATGTAACTGAGAACTGCTCTTCAGCTATAGAAAGCCCAGGCGGGTTGGTAATCAAGTTCGCCACCAAATGGAGCTCTACCATTTACCCAGACGTAATTTTATATATATTGTTATATTGTAATTTCGACCCGATTTCTTTTTCATAATTAAAACTTGACGAGCAGTGGAGAAAGATGCATCAGACACTTGTATCTTAGGTTGCAGTAAAACGAATAGGGATTTTATTGGAATTAGTATTTTTAAATAGAGGTAAGTCGATATTCTTGTGTTATATTTACAGACCTAGTCACTAAGCATTAACCCCTAAGCTTACAATAATGATAGGTAATCCTTAAGTTGTAAAAAAAGTTGAAGGAGTAATGACTATTGTATTTGTTGTACAACAAACATATACCAAGATCTATTCTTGATAGGCAAAGTTTTTTTTTTACACTACTATAAGGCTTTCAAATGCATTACATAAGTTGAAAGTTTCAAAAGTTACTTTGTATACATTATGAAATTATCACAATTAGACAAAAATTAAAAATAAGTGCTTGTGGTGTAGTGGCTATCACATCCGCCTAACACGCGGAAGGTCCAAGGTTCAAGCCCTGGCAGGCACAAAGGAATTATTTTCTTAGGGGTTAGCGCATTCAGCTGTCTGACACGTGTTTTTTTTTCTCTCTTATTTCTTGTTCAGTTAATGGCTTTCGCATGTAGTTTTTATTTCAATATATAAAATTGATGAATGTATAAGCATAGTGTCTTTTTGTATGTGTCAAAATTAGTCAAAAAACTCAGAGGAAATTAAAACCATGAAAAATACAAAAGAATAATAATCTTGTTTTCTACGATACTCAAATTAGGTTTGACAATTTACAACTCCAAGAACATTATTTAATACCCCTGATTGAAGTTTCGTTTCTTTCACGTAATTCTATACGTTCGACTCGACATCTTTCATGACATAAAATGAAATTCTGTGCCTGCCAGGATTTGAACCTGGGAACTTCCGGGTGTTAGGCGGATGATTTTTTTCTTCTCCTCCTTATTAACTCACCCTCATATAGAAGTTGTCAACAAACATACATCAGTTATTCAACACATCTCATGACAATGTCGATACAAATCTGGATAGTAATAAAAAAATACTTACTTAAATTACATACACAGAAATTTAGTAATTAGAAAAGAAAATTTTGCTAAAATTAATAAAAATAAGATGATCTAAACTGTTAAACACGAAAAATCAAATAA
>NW_013671566.1:40975-44653 GCF_000517525.1 Limulus polyphemus
ACAAATGAAACGGAAGATTCGTGAACGCGGTCCTGACTTCAGGCTGTTTTAGCGCAAAGCTACACGATAGGCTATTCGTGCTCTGGCCACTGCGGGAAAGCAAACCCCGTATTTTAGCACCTGAGGTAAGGGTGATCAACTGTAACGGCAAATGAGCAATAGTTTCTCTATCCACACCACAGAAGGAACATAAGCTTCTCCTAAACTAATGCGGTACATGGGGGGTGAAAATTATTCTGTAAAGCAATAAATATCTTTCGCAAGGAAAGACCCTGAAATAAACTAAAATCCAAACCATTATTACGTGTAAAATACAAAACACGTGTGGGGAAGCTTCCCCCGGAAGGTAATCGAGAAGAAAGACAGGATGTCCAATCTTTGGGTAGAGCCGAATAAAGTTGACGGAAACGTTTACCAACAAATTCCTTGATGAGATCACTATTATTAGTCAATACCAATTCAATAATCGCCGATTCCCTGAGAAAACGGGGGATAACCTCATAATGTAAATGACGAAGACGCGTGATACCTGCTGCTACAAATTCAGTAAAATGAAATGTTCGCCTACGATTATCCACTAAATTAGGGTTGAGAAACAAGGTAATTCGAAAATTTCCATAATCTCGTCTAATGGTCTCCAAGTAAACCCATCCGAAAAATTATCCATCCTTTAAAGATCTCAGCGATATACGGAGGTAAACGGCGCAGCAATCGGGGAACCATTTGACATGAAAATACACCAGTACCGAGTTGAAAATCACCATAAGGACCAAAATTAAAATATAATAACAAACTTAAACCATCAAGACACTGTCTCGATAAGAAATTCTGAAGCAGTTTTAATCTATAGATATATTTAGGGAGACGTATATCTACAAAGTTGAGTCCCCCTTCGTATGTATGTATGTATTCCCATATAATGATAAAAAACTCCTTGCGTAATAAAGCAAAAGTGGATACCATAGTACAGAGGCAACCAAAGCATTAATAATCAACACTCTACCTTTCAGGGATAATTCTCTATACCTCCAAGATGTTAAAATACGAGTGACTCGTCCACAGATATCTTGCCAATTCGTACGGTACATCGCAACTCTATCGTGGTGAAACTATACCAAGAGCCGTCAAAACTTGTAAAGAAATGGTAATTCCCTCAAACGTCTCCACTCCCCGAGAACCCCAACTCCCTTGCCACAGACCTCTGCACTTATCATGATTAATCAGACTACCTGACGTCCTCCCATAAAGTTACCAAATTTGGAGAACAGGAGTTATAAAAGAGACGTCACTAAGCGCCAAAGAAGTATCATGAACATGTTGAAACATAAGACTAGTACGAGAAAATAATTTAACTCCGAAAATATCATTATGCCGAACAATCATATAATGTAAAGGTTTTGCACAAAGAATGTATAATATTGCCGACAGAGGACATCCCTGGTGAAGCTCTCGAGTAATATTGATAGTGTCAGTAGAATAACCATTATATTTAATAATACTAGAAATACCGGAATAAAAAAGTTTCAGCCACTGCAGGAAATTGACCCCAAAGCCACAACGCTGAAGCAAAGGAAATAAGTAATCGTAGTCAACAAAATCAAAAGCCTTCATTTGATCAATCTTTAGTTAAATCACACCTCTTTGTGTTCGCTATAAGTAGCCCATTAACAATTTCAAAAGGAGGGGCACCTCAACCACATCCCTACCTGGAACACAACCAGTCTGGTCCTGTGACACGAGACTCGCTATGATCCGAGACAATCGAGTCGCTGATATTTCAGTCAAAATTTTGTATTCCTTTTAAGATGTTTCAGAGCGTCATAATCATCGTTAACACTAATATCAGCATCACACAAAAGTCGATCAGAGTCGCTGAATTTTTTTGAAACAAAAGACAAAACCTAATTCAAACTTACGTTTCTTCACCTTCTGACTTGTAAAATAATTGTGTAAAACAGCTCCAATATCTTTGGTACCAGAAACTAACTTGCTTTGTAATTGTTGTTTCCAATGTTTTGATAATGCTGCTGTCATGTCAGGTTATCTGTCAGGCGTTCAACAAAGAGTTCTGAACAATAAATCCAAAAGCCGTGTTTATAAACTATGACAACCATATTTTGAACTTAACGTGTCTTTATGCTTCAAGTTGGGAAACAACAGTTATTACCTTTTTTGATATAATTGAAGCCATTTATAATTTTTTTGCTCATTCAACAACTCGGTGGGACGAATTGTAGCAGGAACTTAAAATCTCTGTCAAGCGTGAATCAGAAACACGGTGAAGTGCAAGAGAAAATGTTGAAACAAAATGTTGTGCTCATAATATTCTGCACCGCATGCTTACATTTGATTTTATTGCATTTTTGCATGTTTGGAGAAATCTTTTATCATCTATCAGTCGAGTCTTCAGGACCCAAAAATGAATTCTGATGATCTTGATTCTTTGAAAGAGAAATTGATAGAATCACGTGAAAAGTCCTGTCAAGAAGCACTTAAAGTGGGGAAAAATCAAACAAAAATATATTAGTACTGGCAATGAAAACAATAGATTAGCACTCCAACTGCCCACATTAAATATAACCCTGCCGACCCTCACTCATCTAATGACTATGCTCACTATTAGAGCGAACATATACATTAAACAATACAAGTGAGTAATCATTAAATTAATGGCTATCGTTCTCCCAAACTGATCCACATAATACAAACTCAGAAAGTGAAGGATGCACAAACACTGTCACCTTCTGTCTATCCATCATTAGATTAAAAAAAAACCCTGACCAAAATATACGAACTAAGTATAAATATTCATCATTGAAAAATTCTCCTGAAAACAAATTACAGAATAACTCGAACAAAAATATCTCAATACTTTCTCAATTTACTCAAATCACTCAGTTTTTTCCAATGTTCCAAAATACAAGATATGTGGAATTTAGTTTTTAGTTTGTTGAAGATAGTTTTAGGCCATAGCATAATGGACCAAGAAAAAGAACAGGTGGCTTTCTTTGGAATTTTACCCCATTTGAGTTCGAATCACATCAGATTGTTACGCTTGTGTTCCTGTATAGCTAAGTTTGTGATTTATTCTGCTCGTAGTAAGGTACTATCACGTGGTGTTGGTGTTCATTTTGTGAATATCTTTAAAGCTAAATTTATTTCGATTTTTTACGGTTTCGGTTACGATACAAATTGTCAGATTTTTATAATATTTATCGCGATTCTGGGCATTTGGTAAGTGAAGGTGTTTAGGGTTACATCCTATGTCGTGATTTGTTATGATATTATTATTTGATTTTTCGTGCTTAACAGTTTAGATCATCTTATTTTTATTAATTTTAGCAAAATTTTCTTTTGTTATTACTAAATTTCTGTGTATGTAAATTTAAGTAAGTATTTTTTTATTACTATCCAGATTTTTATCGACATTGTCATGAGATGTGTTGAATAACTGATGTATATTTGTTTACACCTTCTCTACGAGGGTGAGTTAATAAAGAGGAAAAAAAAAATAACATCCGACTAACAAGCGGAAGTTCCCAGGTTCAAATCCTGGCAGGCACAAAATTTCATTTTATGTCATGAAAGATGTCAATATTATTTAATACCCCTGATTTAGGTTTCGTTTCTTTCACGTAATTCTATACGTTCGACTCAAAATTTACAACTCCAAGCAAA
>NW_013671566.1:45584-52435 GCF_000517525.1 Limulus polyphemus
CAGCAAGCTGAAATTAATTCTTACATACTTGAGAACGACTTAGTAACTTGGCAATATTAAGTATTGACAAAGACGTACTTAATACCTTAAATTTTGATAGTTTGATTGATGCATTTGCAGCAGCAAAAACATGAAAGGTTCATATAATGTAACCATAAATAACAGAATGCTGGTACATAAATATCAAAATGGTTTATAAATTATGTAAGTACATCTAGTATGCTATACTTCATTAGTTCCAGGTTTACAGTTGTGATATCGTGAGATGTTATATTGTGACTTTATTTTAGGCCTGCTTAAGGCGGTAATTAATTCTTTATGTTATTGTTATTAAGTGGGTAATGAGTCACAAAACAAATAATCAAAACATTTCAGTGTTGGGGCGCCAAAAGTGTCTTTGCCCCCGGGTGCTGAGAACACTTGCTACGCCACTGCAAGAAAGATACAACATTAAGCATGGAGCACGACTTCACCCGAGAAATAAATAAAATCCAACAAAAATATATTAGTACTGGCAATGAGAACAATAAATTAGCACTCCAACTGCCCACATTAAATATAACCCTGCCGACCCTCACTCATCTAATGACTATGTTCACTATTAGAGCGAACATACTCATTAAACAATACAAGTGAGTAATCATTAAATTTACAATTAATGGCTACCATTTTTCCAAACTGATCCACATAATACAAACTCAGAAAGTGAAGGAAGCACAAACACTGTCACCTTCTGTCTGTCCAACACTGCATTAGATTAAGAAAAAAAACCTGACCAAAATATACGAACTAAATATAAATATTCATCATTGAAAAATTCTCCTGAAAACAAATTACAGAATAACACGAACAAAAATATCTCAATACAATACAAGTGAGTAATCATTAAATTTACAATTAATGGACACCATTCTCCCAAACTGATCCACATAATACAAACTCAGAAAGTGAAGGATGCACAAACACTGTCACCTTCTGTCTATCCAACACTTCAGCATGCTGGATCATTTCTGTTTCTATGCAGTTCTTGCGATTGAAAGAAAGCATTTTCTGAGAGGTTTTCTATTTAACTTTGTTTTATGTTTTTATATGCGTAATGATGAGTATAATTCCAATAATTACTGAGTTCACTAACTGGAGTTTAGTTGAATCCAAAACATGTAGAGAGTCTCTTTCAAAAAAGTAAAATCGTCAGGCTAATAAAAAATACAAACACTCAGAATAGAAGCAGATTTCAGAATCATATATAAACCATTTGTTAGAAGATTTTATCATGAGCTTCAAACTTTTCGGCCTGATGGTCCTGATAAAGTTTTCATCTCTACTATGAGTCTCGACAAATGAAACGGAAGATTCATGACACGTGAACGCGGTCCTGACTTCAGGCTGTTTTAGCATCAAATTTTGGTTTCAGCGTTAGAAAACAAATTGTAGTTTGTTTCAGTAAACGGCTGTTAGTTGATTTATCCTATGTGCTTCCATCCTCTGAAGCTAAAATTCTTACTGAAGTAAACATTTTTAGTAAGGTATGATGCATGTATCTTCTTAAGGATATTCAGATATTTTTGACGTTTTTTATGATAATCACGTATATTGAATAACAACATCTGTCAAAAATACTCCGCTGATCAGTTAACTTAGCGCGATAATCTCCCGCGTGCAGAACCATACTTCTGAGTTTCATCTCAGTAATTCAGTCACTTTCACGGAAGGAGTAAGCTCTACCGAGTATACAATGGAAATACTATATACATTTCCTAAAGTATATGAGTATTAAAAATAGATGTACAGTCGCAAGTATTTACAACAGAAGTACCGTACAAACTTAACAGAGTATATAGCGAGTATACAAAATAAATACTATATACATTTGCCAAAGTTTATTGGGATTATAATAATTGAAATACATACTAAATTGAAATAGTATAGGGAGTGTAATAATATAAATATTATTGAAATTCATATAAATCTATTGTTTTTTATAGCGAGTACAACAATAGAAAATGTAATGTGTATATATATCTTATACGATAAAGCGAGTTTAACAACAGAAATACTATTTCAAATTGTAGCAAGTAAAAATAATATAAATATTATTTAAACGAGGTGTATTATATAGAAACTGGTGCAACTATAGGAATACGTACAAACTTACTATTGTGTAAAATGAAAGAAGTGTCGCTCGTGTATAACGAGTATAACAATAAAATAATGTAAAACTGCTCTGGGGTATAGGTAATTTAACAATGGAATAGCTCAGAAACTTACCACAGGAGGCAAGCGGTACTACAGTGAATATATACTATATACATTTGCTTTAGTACATATAGAGCATATTTCATATAATTCTACTACGCTGATTAAGACTAAGAAAAGACATATTTGGCGTTCTCCAATATCAGTTTACAGTTTCTTACTGTCTGTAGAAGCTTATAAATATATCGGACTCAGAAAATTTGGCTTCGACTTTATTATAAATTACAAGTAAAGCCGTTAATTAAGTCCAGTAATTATAAGCATATGTTCAGTAAAATCAAGAGTTCAATAAATATATTTCCTGTCTTACAATGCTAAAATCTTGGCATCGGATTCCTACGGTGAACAGATCGCAGGTAGTTTACTCTGTAGCTTTGCGCTATAGAACCAGCCACAACAAGAAGTTTCCAGGCCTGGCATGGCCAGATGGTTATGGTGCTCGACTCGCAATCTGCGGGTCGCGGATTCGAATCTTCGTCCCACCAAACATGTTCACTTTTTCAACCATGGGGCGTTATAATGTTACAGTGAATCCCACTATTCGTTGATAAAAGAGAAGCCCAAGAGTTGGCGGTGGGTGGTGATTACTAGCTGCCTTCCCTCTAGACTTTTACTGCTAAATTAGAGACGGCTAGCGCAGATAGGCCTCGTGTAGCTTTGCGCGAAATACAAAAACAAACAAATCTTTGTATCGAAAAAAAAGGAAAAATGAGGAGACTAGGGAGAAAAAAAGAAGTTTGGATTTAGATAAATAAAATCCATAAAGAAGAAAAATGCATAATTTCAAGTATTCAGAAAAACCATAACGGCTTGGTAAATAAAAAAATAAGCAAGTTCGAGAAGGAAGATATCACAGTCTTGGGAAGACTGGGCTGTAGATATGATAATTCATGATTCGCGCTCAGATACCATCAAAAAATGTAAATAAATCGTGCTCTGTGGGTGAATTACAAGAGTGGCCCTCAAATCCCATTACTGATAACAAACAAACAAGAAATATCCGTCATTTAAGAAATTTTTTAAAAAGCTTGATTCCATATATCTTATTCTAAAGCAACAGAATATTATAGTTGTTCCCACTTAGTCGACGATTATGTTATCCACAACTTATTTGCATATTTAGCTTCCTAGCCCGTTACGTTGAACTGATCAGAACCGTTCACATGTACTGTACGAATTACATCAACTACTGTTTGTGGTAAAAGTTTTGATTTTGCTTGTGAGTTCATTCTCTACCCGTTACTGTTGTGTGGCGCAATCTGGTCATCATCTGAAATCATACCAAAGTATCACAACATCGTCACACGTAGATACAGCAGTCTAATTCACAATTGTTCATATAAACGGTTTACTGGATTATATTACTTGTTGTGCAAATAATCAGTTACGTGTATCAAAAATAGCCTGCATAACAAATCAGCATCTTTTCTCAATTTAATTGTAAAATCAGAACCCGAAATCCATAAACTGTGGTTAAGTTTAATGAAAAATAAGACCAGGCGTGACGAACTCATTAGCGTACTCGCACTGCGAATCTGAATTTTTCTGGTTCTTACACTTTGACGGCCACTTTTATAGCGCACTTACGGCCGTGGAATGAAGAGCACAATTTTTATTCTAATTCTATTATCCATTTCAGACAAGAGTAGCTCAAGTGTCGGCAGTGGGTGTTGTTGACTAGTTGTTTTTCTATTCTATCAGTTCAAGATTAGGGACTGCCATGCGCATATAGCCCTTTGTGTAACCTTGCGCTTATATATATAGCCTTGTGTATATATAAACAATAAGCATATAAATCCTGAAATTAATATGTATATTTTATAAGTTCAACTGCGCGATCTTGATCTATGGATGGACAAAGAATTGCCCCCCAGTGGCACAGCGGTATTCTGCGGACTTACAACGCTAGAATCCGGGTTTCGATACCAGTGGTAGGCAGAGCACAGATAGCCCATTGTGTAGCTTTGTGCTTTATTAGAAATAAACTCATCAATGCCATATGACGTTTCCAAGTCATTGAATATAAAGGATAATTTTCAGTCCATTGACCCCCTCAATCACGCTTTCCGTGGGAGGGAGAGAAAATAAATCTATCTCAGGCTTTGTACACTGACAGGATTTTTCATGTGGGAGGACAGTCATGATTACTTGTCAACATCGACAAAAGGATTTCCTTGTATGACATCAGATGCTAAACGTGTCCCCGTTGCCATTGACTACAAGCATAATAAGGTAAACCGTTTCCCACTTGATAATCGTAATATGCAACATAGATAGCATATTGATAGTACTTCTTGATAGTAAGGAACTCTTATATTGTGAAGATGGAGCATTACTATTACTCTTCCTTGTTCAAATGAGATAGGTCGACCAATTTCGTCTTTTATATCGATCTCTGTAGTCTGAAAACTTTCTTTAGAAACAGGTCTGTACTGAGTATTTGTAAATGTTTCAGTGATCATGTCTCCATCCTAACTTTTAACTTGAACGATTCATATCAGAGATACATACGCATCACCAACAATTCTAGGCCCCATAATATCTTAGTAAACATTGAACGAATAAAACCCACCATACATATTAACAGTATATGAAGCTGTAGTTGGCTCTGTTATCGTGTGATTATTATCAAATTCAAGTATTACTGATAATACAGGATCGAGTGTTATAGAGGTTTCATCATTTATGTTCACGCTTACTTTTCGGGTGAACGAATCATAAGTAAACACAAGTTCATTGTTGGGTTTAAGAAGTGTATCTTCTATTTGGTTTAAGATTCTAATTAACTGTTTAGGTTCTCTGTAATGACCTGGTCTAATATAATTTATTATTGTCGCAGAGTGAGAGCCTGAAAGTGTAATAACCACCCTGTAGTCTCAGGCACATTATGCCAGCTATATGTATTCTGTAATTCGACCAAGTTCATTTCCCACGAACCTTCAAGATTGATAGATCTCAGAGAATAAGTGATATAGTTTGTCATAGTATTATTAAAAAATAATTCATAGAACTGTTACAAGGTAACGTCACATGTCGAATAACGAGAAATAGAGTAAAACGTATCTTTTTTACGATGGCAGATGATTCAGATCTGTTTGAGGGATCCAACTATTAAATTTATCAGGATATCCTTTCCATTTTACAAAATATTGTTTGTTTTTACCACTTCCACGTCCACGTAATATTTCTTCAACAGCATAGTCGTCATCAACGACTTTATAACTTTGTACTTCAGATTCGTTTCATTCAATTTTTTTCAGGGGTAGTTTTGCAGTTTATAAACTGGTGGATTTCATTTACCAAATAATAAAGACCAGTTTAAGTATTTACTGACGTGTATTGACGTGTTTTCTAAATATGCATGGGTTGTTCCACTCAAGGATAAGAAAGGTTCAACACTTATAAAATCTTTGAAACAATTTTTAAAACAGGGTCGAAAACCTTGTAAACTTCAAACTGATGCTGGAACAGAGTTTACTAATCGTCTCTTTCAAAGATATCTCAAGGAACAAGACATTCACCTCTTTACTACACATAACGAAACAAAAGTGTCTATAGTAGAAAGTTTTATTCGCACTATTAAAACTAAAATGTGGCACCACTTTACTCATCATGGAACTTATAAACATATCACTGTATTGAAACATCTGGTCAATGACTATAATCAGTCGTATCATCGCAGTATTAAAATGAGACCAATAGATGTTAATCACTCTAATCAGTCTGTGGTGTGGAAAATGTTTTACAAAGTAAAATTTCAGTTCAATGTAGGTGATCAAGTACATATTAATAAATTGAAGCGTCAATTTAAGAAAGGTTACATGCCTGGATCGACGGATAAAAATTTACCTTCTTATATTGACTTAGTTTAGAGAGATCCACGACTGGTTAAGTCGACAGGACACATACAACTCTACTTAAACCAGTAAGATATAAGTTTTCGAGAAACCGAGTCATCGGTTCAGGGATGGATGAACAATGTCAGGCTGATTTTTTAACCTGACTTAGAGTTACGGATTTACCTGCCATCTAAATAAAGGCTGTACTTCACCAAACTAGCAGGATGTGTAAGGTTATAATAGATAGATTGTAAGGTTTTATTAGCATTTATTTTCTACGTCGTTTATTTTTATATACATTTTTACCATCCGCTTTGTCTCTAACCGTATTAATAATATGCCCTTTACAACAAACGATATTAATTCTTAGACGGCTCAAGATATCATGAGTCGGCGATTCCATCTTAATTTTAAAGGGGTTCCATGGCTTGTCAATGAAAGGTCCGATGTCGGTTGCAGCTGGTTTATCATCTTTGCTTTATCATCTATGTTTGATGTATCATTTCGTATGATTAAATTTATATCATTATCTATAGAGTTCAATACTTTATGTACAGGTCTTTCATAAACTTTGGATTGATAAAGAGAATGTACCAGTTCTTCAGTAACAAGAACCATTCGTTTTACCATATTTTTAAATTCCAGCAGCTTTACCAATAGCCTGTCCTGCCAAACCACCAAATAATGGAAGTATTTATTTTACGAGCAATGGTAAAAACCATCCTTTCTGTATTAGCAAGTTTCTTTACTGTTTGA
>NW_013671566.1:53401-59487 GCF_000517525.1 Limulus polyphemus
ATAAGTAATAATATCCAGGTGCACACCCTCAGAGCCCACTTAGTATGTGTGCAAAATTTCTAAGTTCTCTCCTCTTTGAGTTATGGTGGTCACAGACACAGACATGCCCTTTTACTATTATAGAAAGAAATCACATTAGAATTAGAAATGCATCGTTTTCTATGTGGTTCCTTATATTACAAATATAAATCACATAGAGACAGACAGACACTCAGGTGCGCGCGAACGCGTTGTGCGCCTGAGTATCATAACTTATCCACTTATCTAAAGAAGTGGTTCCTTATATTACACACAGAAATCACAGACAGACACGCACGTGTGTGCGTGCGTGTTTGTGTATATGTGACTGTCATTGCTTCAAGAAGAAATAATCTAGAAACATAACATTTTGCACCCATACTAAGTGTACACCGAAGGTCTGCACCCGGATATTATTAGCTATATTTTTAATGAGGCAATATAGCGAAAATCCACATAGAAAAGAAGTGGTTCCTTATATTACAACTTCTAATATATAGAAAAGCCAGTGTGTTTTAGTAACAATGCATTCCAACAATGGCTTTTATATCATGTTGCTTAGCAATAAAAGTATAACCTAATATTGTGGTTAAGGGGCTATGTGCTGAAAGTATAAAATAAAATGTATAAACTACAAAATTGGAATAAATATTTGTTGTTTTCTAATTTAAAGGCCTCGTTAATTAAAAGAGGTTTGGTTTTTATTATTTACTTTTACTATTTAAGTTTAAGCTCGGAGGACAAGATAGAAGGAAATTTATCTTTATAAACAGACACGTCCCATAAATGAGCAACAAAAGTAATAGGGTTATACTTTTATGCTAAATTGGGTTCAGAATACACACACTGACATAGTCATCTATAATAACAAAAGGGCGTGTCTGTGTGTGACTACCATAACTCCAAGAGGAAATATTCTAGAAACCTGAAATTTTGTACACATATTAAATGAACCATGAGGATGCAGACCTGGGTATTATTACTTATTCACGTGCGTGCGCATCTTTCTAATGAGGCAAGCCAGCGATAAACCACATAGAAAAAAATCGTGACTGCGATAGCTCCAACAGGAAAGAGCCTGGACACCTGAAACTTTGCACCCATATTAAGTGGACCCGGATAGTATGCACCTGGGTATTATTACTTGACCAGGTGCGTGGGTGCAAGATGACATGTTTACCATCAACATATCTCCGATAACATACAAGCTAGAAATTAAAAGGAACTTGAAATTCTATTCCTTCGGTATTACAAAAAACAGCGGTTGAAATATCGTATATATCTTACTGGTTTAAGTAGAGTGTGTGTGTCCTGTCGACTTAACCAGTTTTTAACCTGACTTAGAGTTACGGATTTACCTGCCATCTAAATAAAGGCTGTACTCCACCAAAACTAGCAGGATGTGTTAGTTTATAATAGATAGATTGTAAGGTTTTATTAGTATTTATTTTCTACGCCGTTTATTTTTATATAAATTTTTACCATCCGCTTTGTCTCTAACCGAATTAATAATATGCTCTTTACAACAAACGATATTAATTCTTAGACGGCTCAAGATATCATGAGTCGGCGATTCCATCTTAATTTTAAAGGGGTTCCATGGCTTGTCAATGAAAGGTCCGATGTCGGTTGCAGCTGGTCTATCATCTTTGCTTTATCATCTATGTTTAATGTATCATTTCGTATGATTGAATTTATATCATTATCTATAGAGTTCAATACTTTATGTACAGGTCTTTCATAAACTTTGGATTGATAAAGAGAATGTACCAGTTCTTCAGTAACAAGAACCATTCGTTTTACCATATTTTTAAATTCCAGCAGCTTTACCAATAGCCTGTCCTGTCAAACTACCAAATAATGAAAGTATTGGTGCTAAAGTTATGGTAAAAACCATCCTTTCTCTATTAGCAAGTTTCTTTACTGTTTAACTGCAGTGTTCTTGACAGCCAACTCTCTCAATAATGACCTGTATCGTCTAAGTTTCTGCTTTTGTATGTTCGTCATTGGAACGTTATCCTTTACAAAGTTTGAAGCAAATTCATAAATACTCAAGGTAAATTAATTTTTAGCTGCGGTTATTATTCCTTTAGTCCGTTTACGTGTAGTTTTAGGTAATGCACATAGCAACTCTTGAAGTTGTTTAATTCTAAGTGTCATGATGAATAAATGAAAAGAGATTGTGAGTACAACGTATAAAAACTGTTTATTTCTACATCCATTTAGATATAACATCAATTTTCTTCACACTACAGTGATAATAATTGTTAATATGAAACAGACATGATGGAGTCGATTTTGGAAGCTTATTTACTTTGGGGCATCCAAACAATTCCAGATTGTAACTTAATTAATCATTCTTACTGAAAAGTTATTAACACAAATTTTATGTTTCAATAACACAAGAAGAATATTTTAGTACAACATCACAAGACTGTCACTCAGGTATTTTGTGTGATTATCAAAAAGTATGTAAAGATGATACACATAATCATGAATTAAGTGACTATTTATTTAAATAAATGCGTGAAAAAACGAACATTTATATGCAGGTTTTGATCTTCAGTCTCTGTAAATTAATATTCCTTTTGAAGAAATAATGTAACTAACACTGAATCACTTATATCGGAATAAAAATAATATAACAGTGTTTGTGAAGTATGCTTCCAGCAACTGTTGTAATACGTCACAAAGGAATTTTATTTCTTGCTAAACAACATTATATATGATAAAATTGATTGAGTTCCAATGAGATCAAGATTAGCATCGTTTGTTTCAAAGATTTTATAAGTGTTGCACCTTTCTTATCTTTGAGTGGAACAACCCATGCATATTTAGAAAACACGTCAATACACGTCAGTAAATACTTAAACTGATTCTTATATTGACTTAGTTTAGAGAGATCCACCAAATCAGCCTGACATTGTTCATCGATCCCTGAACCGATGACTCGGTTTCTCGAAAACCATATGAAGCTGTAGTAGGCTGTGTTATCGTGTGATTATTATCAAATTCAAGTATTACTGATAATACAGGATTGAGTGTTATAGAGGTTTCATCAATTATGTTCACGCTTACTTTTCGGGTGAACGAATCATAAGTAAACACAAGTTCATTGTCGGGATTAAGAAGTGTATCTTCTATTTGGTTTAAGATTCTAATTAACTGTTTAGGTTCTCTGTAATGACCTGGTCTAATATAATTTATTATTGTCGCAGAGTGAGAGCATGAAAGTGTAATAACCATCCTGTACTGTCAGGCATATTATGCCAGCTATATGTATTCTGTAATTCGACCAGGTTCATTTCCCACGAATCTTGAAGATTGGTAGATCTCAGAAGATAAGTGATATAGTTTGTCAGAGTATTATTAAAAAAATAATTCACAGAACTGTTACTAGGTAACGTCACATTTCGAATAACGAGAAATAGAGTAAAACGTATCTTTTTTACGATGGCAGATGATTTAGATATGTTTGAGGGATCCAACTATTAAATTTATCAGGATATCCTTTCCATGTTTGTTTATACCACTTCCACGTTCACGTACTATTTCTTCAACAGCATAGCCGTCA
The DNA here is from genome assembly GCF_000517525.1 of Limulus polyphemus. Classification (NCBI taxonomy): domain Eukaryota; kingdom Metazoa; phylum Arthropoda; class Merostomata; order Xiphosura; family Limulidae; genus Limulus; species Limulus polyphemus. Next base: position 56,994 of record NW_013671566.1, read on the forward strand.
TCAAACGACTTTATAACTTTGTACTTCAGATTCATTTCATTCAATTTTTTTTAGAGGTAGTTTTGCAGTTTATAAACTGGTGGATTTCTCTTTATTATTTGGTAAATCGTAAATTTTTATTCGTTGATCCAGGCATGTAACCATTCTTAAATTGACGCTTCAATTTATTAATATCTACTTGATCACCTACATTGAACTGAAATTTTACTTTGTAAAGTGTTTTCCACACCACAGACTGATTAGAGTGATTAACATCTATTGGTCTCATTTTAACACTGCGATGATACGACTGATTATAGTCATTGACCAGATGTTTCAATACAGTGATATGTTTATAAGTTCCATGATGAGTAAAGTGGTGCCACATTTTAGTTTTAATAGTGCGATTAAAACTTTCTACTATAGACACTTTTGTTTCGTTATGTGTAGTAAAGAGGTGAATGTCTTGTTCCTTGAGATAACTTTGAAAGAGACGATTAGTAAACTCTGTTCCAGCATCAGTTTGAAGTTTACAAGGTTTTCGACTCTGTTTTAAAAATATCTTAGTAAACATTGAACGAATAAAACCCACCATGCATATTAACAGGTATCACCAACAATACTAGGACCCCAACACCTTTTTATCAGAAATGATATAGCCGAACGAAACAAGTTACTCTAAACATCTCCTAATCCGTATCCCCGTTGCCATTGACTACCAGCATAATAAGGTAAACCGTTTCCCACTTTATAATCGTAATATGCAACATAGACGGCATATTGATTGTTCCTCTTGATAGTAAGGAACTCTTATATTGTGAAGATGGAGCATTACTATTACTCGTCCTTGTTCAAATGAGATAGGTCGACTAATATCGTCTTTTATATCAATCTCTGTAGTCTGAAAACTTTGTTTAGAAACAAGTCTGTATTGAGTATTTGTAAATGTTTCAGTGATCATGTCTTCATCCTAACTTTTAACTTGTACGATTCATATCAGAGATACATATCATTAGCCTTAGGAAAACAAGTAGTTCAGTCAGACATAAATTTAGCATCTGATGTCATACAAGGAAATCCTTTTGTCGATGTTGACAAGTAATCATGACTCTCATCCCACATGAAAAATCCTGTCAGTGTACAAAGCCTGAGATAGACTTATTTTCTCTCCCTCCCACGGAAAGCGTGATTGAGGGGGTCAATGGACTGAATATTATCCTTTATATTCAATGACTGACAGAGAACCCATAGAATTTTCTATATCGGGATCAGGAGATGAATATTTAGATCTGATACAATCGTATATTCATGTAAAGACCAAAAATTGTCAAACCTGATGATGCCGATATAAAAAAGGATGAAGATACCTCTGCACCTGTAAACTTGTTACTTCATTCTCTATTTTGTCAAATAGATGTATACCTTAATGATAAACTCATTTCTTCGTCTCACAATCTTTATGCATATAAGGCCTACATAGAAACTTTACTAAGTTATAATGGTGGAGCTAGGAAAAGTCATCTAACATCATTCATGTGGATAAAGGACACGGCGGGTAGTTTTGACAATCTCGATTTTGACGATGGTGAGAATGAGGGAATCAAAGACCGATACATAAATACATGTGGTAGTCAAACAGTCGACATGATCGGCCGTCTACATTTGGATATCTTTTTACAGTTCTTGCCTAATGTAAAGTATCGTTTTGTATTATGTCAAACAATGTATTGAGCTTCAAAATTGTACTACAACATATTTCTATCTATGCTAGAAAATTCGAGATCAGACCGTCAGTTGTCCTCATTGATGATGCATGATCAAGTAGTTGATCACTGGTAAATACACCTCCAAACTTTCACGCACACAAGTATTATGAAGGTATCGAATAAATTTATAATGTGTTCATAGCTTCTTAAATATCAGTTATGATGTTTCTAAACTGATCAATTTCTAGAACTGACTGAAATTTTGCATATGCTAGAACATTTATAGTGATAGATAAGGCACTACCAAACGTATTTCAATTCATAAATTTCCCTGTTTCACCAAGTTATAGTGAGAATCTACAGCAGATAGATCTGGTGTAAGATCAAAGGGAAAGAGTGTATATCGTCCCGAGTATTCGTCATATTCTATATATTTCAAATGATATTTAGCTTTTCCTTTCTGAAATTCTTTAGCATGTGACCCTAATGGATCAACATATTCTCCTTTTTCATTTCGACCAAAGTAAATACAGACCCAGTGGCTACCAGATTTATGATTCGGATCCAGGCAGTCCGCATAATCTCAGCATAAGAAAATTCATCAAGAAGACGAATATTGTTCTATCAATACTTTTTTGTTGTAAGTCCACATTCATCAGTTCCACAAGCATGACATATACAATATTGTCCACACACCATGGATTTATTATTATATATTTATTTTAATATCGATGTTTGCTTAAATTATATTTATATATAGAAATGTACATAATTTATACTGTTAAATATGTATTGCGAAACTCCCGCCT
>NW_013671567.1:0-3118 GCF_000517525.1 Limulus polyphemus
TACGTGATAGTTTACATGTATGTAAGTAACAATATAATACTGTACACTATATGTAAGTAACAATATAATACTGTACACTATATGTAAGTAACAATATAATACTGTACACTATATGTTAGTAACGATATCATACTGTACACTATATGTAAGTAACGATATAATACTGTACACTATATGTAAGTAACGATATAATACTGTACACTATATGTAAGTAACGATATAATACTGTACACTATATGTAAGTAACGATATTATACTGTACACTATATGTAAGTAACGATATAATACTGTACACTATATGTAAGTAACGATATTATACTGTACACTATATGTAAGATGATATCGTTAATATCGTTACTTACATATAGTGTACAGTATTACTGTACACTATATGTAAGTAACGATATAATATAATATAATATTGTACTATGTGATAGTTTACATATATGTAAGTAACAATATCCCCCACAATCACTAGTACATTCTAAACTGTGATATATATAATCCATGTTGTAACACAATGTTTACCTGGATTGTTATTATTAAAGCTTCCACTGTCGTCAACAACATTACTCCACTGGCCAGGCTGCCCATTTTAATTTCACTTCTTTAGTCGCCATCTTTTTTTTGGCCGAAATTTTTTATACAGCTGGGATATTTTTGGTTTAGATTTAATCTCACAAGGTCTAGTATATGACGTACGGTTCAGATGTGCCGATATTTGGTAATATTACGTTGAAAAGTATGAGTCAGACTTGCCTATATATGGTAATATTACGTTGAAAAGTATGAGTCAGACATGCCTATATATGGTAATATTACGTTGAAAAGTATGAGTCAGACATGCCTGTATATGGTAATATTACGTTGAAAAGTATGAGTCAGACATGCCTATATATGGTAATATTACATTGAAAAGTATGAGTCAGACATGCCTATATATGGTAATATTACATTGAAAAGTATGATTTAGACGTACTAAGATATTTGGTTTTATTTTAGACACAGAGGGCCTGGCATGGCCTAATTGTTAGGGCGCTCGACTCTCAATCTGCGGGTTGTGGGCTCGAATTCCGTCAGCGAACGTGTTCGCTCTTTCAGCCGTGAAGGGCGTTAGAATGTAACCGTCAATTCTACTTTTCGCTGGTAAAAGCGTAGTAATCCAAGATTGTATTAACTAGTTCCCTCTATCTATCACTTCTGAATTACGGACGTCTAGCGTACCTCGAATAGCTTTACAAAATTAAACAAACAAACCGTCTAGACACAGAAAAACTCCAGGTTGCTTTGCAAGGTTTGTGTTAATTAACTTTACCGAGTTGTTCTTTATGCAACAGCCGTTTTCCACGTGTTTTGTCTTTACCCCTTCCGTATATCTAAAAGCATGCAATAATGAAGTTACCTATTTTTGAAGAATTTTCATTTAAACTTATAGAGATTTCATTAAGAAAACTCATATTTTTACCTACGTCACTGTTATGGAGCCCTCTTTATAGAAATAAATAACTATTTTACCAACCTTATAATTATTATAAAGGTTTCCACCTAAATCAGTGATGGTATAAATACAAATTAATGTCTGCTTTACGTTCGGTTGGTCTGCTGCTATGAATGCTAATCTTCGTAAATATTGCATAGAGAAAAGCGTAGTTTCTCCCGCTATTACTATTTATTATACATTTGAGAATTACGCTTCCTACCTTCTGGGAAGAGTTTATTGTTAAAGATACCATCTCGGAAAACAGACTTAGCCAAAGAGAAGAGGAGCTCGAGCTAAACATCTGCATAAACAAAGACAAAACAGCACAACTGAGATCAATGTAATGTACTTTGAAGATTCTGTATTCATGTGTTAAAGTGTTGTTTTTATGTTAACTAAGTCCTGTCACGATGGAACTCCCTTCTAATGCAATAGACTACAAAATCCCCAACTTCGTACTCCCGCTCTACAAACAATACACGCTTTATACAGTAGGTGTGGGGCTTTGAATTGTATTTTACTCACCACAGTAAACGTATATTTATATAATGGGATTTGAAGAATACGTAGCATTGATGCTATTAACTAATTCATTCAGCAGAAAACTGTTTAAAATACTAGAAGTAAGTGCAAAGTCTAATCTACAAATACGTTCAATGTAAAAAACAACAACAACAACAACTCAAAGTACCATACATATAACATACACTATATGAAGCCTAATCTTGTTTCTTCGATTTGCTTTTGTTCTGGGTTACTGATGAAAGGAGGAATTTCTAAAAACCGGTAGAACTCAGTAACAAGTAAAACCGGTAAACTTAGTAACAAGTAGAACCGGTAAAACTCGATGACAAGTAAAACCGGTAAAACTTAGTAACAAGTAAAACCAGTAAAATTCGGTGACAAGCCAAACCAGTAAAAATCAGTAACAAGTAAAACCAGTAAAATTCGGTGACAAGTAGAACCAGTAAAACTCGGTAACAAGTAAAACCGGAAAACTCGGTGACAAGTAAAACCAGTAAAACTCGGTAACAAGTAAAACCGGTAAAACTCGGTAACAAGTAAAACCGGAAAACTCGGTGACAAGTAAAACCAGTAAAACTCGGTAACAAGTAAAACCGGTAGAACTAAGTAACAAGTAAAACCGGTAAAACTCGGTGACAAGTAAAACCGGTAAAACTCAGTGACAAGTGGTGAAACGAATGATAGATTGGACTTTATTTTTATTAAGCTTTAGGTATACTTTATGTAGCACTGTTTTGACGTGTACGTAGTCCAGATTTCTGGACCTTTCGACGTGAAGAAAACTGATAGTTGAACACGGTGTGGAGATGACTGGAAATTACTGTTACTCTTTTAATATTAGCACGATCCTGTCGTACCTACTGATGTATTCACAACAAACGACTATTTGAGTTGCCCCCCCCCCCCCAGTGGCACAGCGTGGTAAGTGTGTGGACTTACAACGCTAGAATCCGGGTTTCGATACCCTGGTGGGCAGAGCACAGATCGCCCATTGTGTAGCTTTGTGCTTAATTACAAACAAACTATTTGAGTTGCCCCCAGTAGCACAGCGTGGTAAGTCTGTGGACTTACAACGCTAGAATCCGGGTTTCGATACCCTGGTGGGCAGAGCAC
>NW_013671567.1:3804-9318 GCF_000517525.1 Limulus polyphemus
ACAAACTATTTGAGTTGCCCCCAGTAGCACAGCGTGGTAAGTCTGTGGACTTACAACGCTAGAATCCGGGTTTCGATACCCTGGTGGGCAGAGCACAGATCGCCCATTGTGTAGCTTTGTGCTTAATTACAAACAAACTATTTGAGTTGCCCCCCAGTGGCACAGCGTGGTAAGTCTGTGGACTTACAACGCTAGAATCCGGGTTTCGATACCTGTGGTGGGCAGAGCACAGATCGCCCATTGTGTAGCTTTGTGCTTAATTACAAACAAACTATTTGAGTTAAAATAAATCATATACGTTTTACTCAGCCGTTCGAACAAGCGCTACCAGTAACTTGGAACACAGATCGTCAAAATGATTCTCCCTCTACATAAACACGTTTTTAATAATTAATAATATTTTTATGTTACAATAAGTGTACACTATCAAATAATTATATATGACGGCAATATTCTTTATATTCAGAACAAAAAGGCGAAGTGCATATTGTAGCTCACGATATATTATGTAATATGATAGCTATTTTAGACTAAAATTATTTTTCCAACGTTAAGTTTTTCTACTGCCTTAGGACTAACCTAAAACATACTTATATCTTAGCCTACGTCATTGTTATGGAGCCCTCTTTATAAAAAGAAATAAATATTTTACCAACTTCATAATTCTGAAGTTTTCCACCTAAATCATTGATGGCGGAAACACAAATTATTAACTTAAGTCTTCTAAGCTGACCGAGCCATGTAAGATATTTTAGGATTATGGCCGAAAATGTCACTAAACACGAGGCTACCCAAATGATGAGTCTAATCAGTACAGGTTTTAGTTATATGGTGTATCGGTTTATAAGATTCCTAGACAGTTTGTTCTTTTTGTTTGTCTTCAGCAATTATTACGCTGCTTTTAAATTATTTTAGTTCTGTTCTTTGTAATTAGCACATTTTGGATCAGAAATCCTTAATTATTTATTGTCTTTCAGGTTTATTGAGTTTGGAAAGTCACTAATAAACACAGTTGACAATTTCTTAGTGGTATTAGAGAAACAAGCGATTTTAAACAATTCAAAAGTATTATCACTAAGCACTGTAGTACTTAATATGTAGGGATGGACCGAAAACAAATGGCTGCCACATTCAATGATGCTAACAAGTAACTGGTGAGTTGTAGCTATAGCCTTATTTGAGCACCTAGTTGCCATTATCGAGTGTTTCACAGCTTCGAAGACTCATAATATCATTGAAAAGTGTTGCTAAAGTGGAGAACTGGGAACTAGCTAAACAACCAAAATATTCATTGTTATTTTTTCCCCACGTTAGCCAAAAAAATTTTAAAGTTTTTGCAATGGTTTTAGCATGACAGAAAAGCATTTTAAGAGCACTTGGGAACAGGCTATCACTAAGCATGGTAGTTCTTAGTATATGATAAAAAACATATTTCTAGAGTAAAAGATGTTATCATTTCCCCCTTGAAGTTAGCTTTCTTTCAGAAATTTGATGTTAGGCTTCTTTAAAACATATGTTGTTCCTTTAAAAAGCTTAAGTACAGGGTGAAACAGCAATTACCAGCCAATAATAGATGAACATTGGATGACTGTAATATGTAGAATACTCATTGCTTTGTACACTATACAATTGGTGTCTTTAGGAAGCTGACTCCTATATTATCTATAAAGTGAAGGAGTAAAAAAATTAATACACATATTAAACTTTCAATCAGGGGAAAAACGTTATAAAACAAGTAATAAAAACATTTTGTGAACGTAAAATAATAAGGATGATATAACCATACATTTTTTATGTTCTTTCCTTACTGTATGTTCCTGAAGATTATGACCAATGATGATTAATAATCTATTGTATCCAATTGTATGTTATAATATCAATATCCGAGGTCATTCTACAAGTGCAAAGAAGAAACTGACAAAACTGATATGATATTAACAATATATATTACCATTGAATTATAAAAATAAAACAAACGTTCACTTATCAATCTTACTTCAATGAAATTGTTTACAAAATAAGAGAGGGTAAACATGTCACGAAAAACAAAAGTTTGCCAAAATTAAGTATGATGTAGAGATGTATTGTTGAATTATTATCATTTCATTTTATTGTTGTAAATGTAGCTCGTCAGGAAATAAGAATTCATCTTTCAAAGAGACAAATGGGCCTGGCATAGCCTGGTGGTTAAGGTACTCCGCTCGCAATGTGCGGGTTCGAATCCCCTCCCCGAACATGCTCGCCCTTTTGGGTGTGGGTGTGTTACAATGAGATGGTCAATCCCACTATTATTTAGTAAAGAGTAGCATAAGAGTTTGCGGGGGGTGGTTTTGATTAGCTGCCCTCCCTCTAGTCTAGCACTGCTAAATTAGGGGCAGGAACCCTCGTGCAGCTTTGCGCGAAATTCAACAAAGAGACAAGCTTTCGGACTAATTCGTTTTACGGATATTTTAACACGTTTTTCACGGTTCTAATTATCCTTAATCAATACGTTGTTGTTTGTTATTAAGCCCAAAGTTATTCAAAGGGCTATTCGTGCTCTGCCCACCACGGGTATCGAAACCCGGTTTCTAGTAGTATAAGTCCACAGACATACTACTGAGCCACTGGGGGGCTAATCAATATGAAATGATAAAATATTGGTAGCAAAAACGTCCTCAAATTCGTGTTAGTCTAATACTACCATTAAGAGCTAACAAAAACAAGATGAGGTCCGTGACCATACGACGTCCGTGGCCATGCGCGTTATCCTCTTCTTTACCCCTACCCCAGCAATTCTTTGATGTTGTCATTGAACGAATCTTCTTACAAATAAAGCTCGATTCACAAGTTCAACTTAGAACCTTGCACTGTAACAAGTAAGATTAAAATACATTCTTCGAGGTAGTTAACTCCTCATCATCATAGTAAAAATACAATGTCCTGTCCCCACAAGCCCACAGCTTTCTAGAGTAATTGTCAAGTATAAAATGTTAGACTTACTCAAGTGAATAAATTAGGTGTGCGCGGCTATGGAAATGGTATAAAATGTTAGACTTACTCAAGTGAATAAATTAGGTGTGCGCGGCTATGGAAATGGTATAAAATGTTAGACTTACTCAAGTGAATAAATTAGGTGTGCGCGGTTATGGAAATGGTATACAATGTTAGACTTACTCAAGTGAATAAATTAGGTGTGCGCGGCTATGGAAATGGTTAACATTTATTATACAATCTATGCTCCAAAGAACGAAAAATATTTACGTTTACAAAACAATACTCGGGTATTAATGGATGGTTAAATTTCATCTCATTTGGAAAAAGGAGGAATCCTCAATAGCCGCGGCACTTGAAATTTTTCTAGGCAAGGTTAGAGTAAATTAATCTATGATACCTTTTTTTTTTCTTTTTATTAGCTATAGTTTTGTGCGCCAGCAATACCAAGTATGGGGCACGAGTATACCCGATTCGATTTTATTACTCATCAGGATCTTTACCAATCTACCCTCAAAATGAAATTCTTTTAGGCAGGATTAGAGTAAATTAATCTATGAGACCTTGGTCAAATATATCAATCGAAAGGGTTTGACCTCCTGAGTCCAAAACTGTAATTAGAACTCATATCGGTCAAGAGATGCTGGAACTATGAGCTAAATGCTTTTACTTGAAAAAAAAAAAACTCAGAGACATTCTACGAGCCGCTATGCCGCGGCTAAAAATTATTCAACTCAGAGGCAGGCCTGATTTTCGGTTTCCTAGCGATGAAAAGCGATTATCTAACAGCATAGAACAAATGTTTCTTGTGGAATTTATAGTTTCAGTTGATATGTTAGACAAGACATATGTTTTCTGATTCGAAGGGAAATCTCGGGGGGAACCTACAGAGGTGGGTGAGAAATTGTGATGCATGGCTGCTTCCGTGACAAGTATGTGCCTAGAATACAGAAATACGTTAATAATAATAAAAAAAAGCACTCGTGAGGGATGAAAATAAATATTTGTCCTCTACTTTTGTTGATATATTAAACACTCTCTCTCTCTCTAAACAGATCCATTTGTTTCCAGTGATTCATGTTGCTAGCGGTTCCTGTACTGTCTTCAGGGGTATCAAATATACGTTTCTTAATTAATTTTCTCTTCTTTTTTTTCCGACTTCAACAGTATTTTATACAAACGTGGACTGAATGATTGGAGCAGTTAACCAGAAGGTTCGTTTTTAAGCGCAAAGCAGCACAGTGGGCTATCTGCGATGTACCCTTCGCGAATATCGAACCCTGATTTTCGGCTTCCCACTGAGCCACAGGGTGGGCAACTAGAGAGAAGACAACTATTCAACGGCACGGCTACTCTTAATCAAATAATGGGGTTGACTGTCACTTTTATAATGCGCGCACAGTTTAGAAGTGTTCACCGATATATGTCGGGCTCGTACCTTAGACCTTCCGATAGATAATGTATAAAAAAAAACAAATATGTTGATCAACGTTGTGATCTATCAGGATTTATGTTTTCGGTTAAATAACCCTAGGGTTGTCGTTCTTACACTACCATTAGAGCTGTTAAAATAATTTGACATATATTTTTTACGCTCCTAATTTTTACAGTGACAATCTTGATACCAATATGTGAAGCAGGAACAGACAATTTGCTGTTTATTTTTTATTCACTGGATTCTACCAAACTTAAAGTAACCAGAACTTTAAGATATGTCTTTAATTTGTTTCTGAATTGTCACACAAATTACACCAAAGGCTATCTGTGCACAGCCATCTCTAATTATGAACTGACAGAATGAATCTAGCTAAACAACAGCAGCCACCGCCAACTCTTGGGCTACTCTTGTTTAAACGAATAGTGAGCTTTAGCAGTCACTCTTATAACACACAGGGCTCCAACGTGGAGCAAGCGTTTTAGCAGCAATGGACGACAAATCACGAAACCTCGAGTTCACAGATTGACCACACTAACCACTGGGCCAAGTCAGCCCCAGTCTGTCTTTGTGTGGTGTTTTTTTATTATTCGTTAGTCTTTTTCAAAGCGTCTGATCTTTATAAAATACTTCATTTTGTAAAGTGTTTTCTGATCCGTTTAACATTGTTCATTTTGTAAAGTGTTTTCTGATCCGTTTAACATACTTCGTTTTGTGAAGTATTTTCTGATCCGTTTAACATTGTTCATTTTGTAAAGCGTTTTCTGATCCGTTTAACATACTTCATTTTGTAAAGTGTTTTCTGATCCGTTTAACATTGTTCATTTTGTAAAGTGTTTTCTGATCCGTTTAACATACTTCGTTTTGTGAAGTGTTTTCTGGTCCGTTTAACATTGTTCATTTTGTAAAGTGTTTTCTGATCCGTTTAACATACTTCGTTTTGTGAAGTGTTTTCTGATCCGTTTAACATTGTTCATTTTGTAAAGTGTTTTCTGATCCGTTTAACATACTTCATTTTGTGAAGTGTTTTCTGATCCGTTTAACATTGTTCATTTTGTAAAGTGTTTTCTGATCCGTTTAACATACTTCATTTTGTGAAGTGTTTT
>NW_013671567.1:9446-26187 GCF_000517525.1 Limulus polyphemus
AGTGTTTTCTGATCCGTTTAAATTGTTCATTTTGTGAAGTGTGTGTGTGTGTGTGTGAACCATTTAACATGTGCTTTATTTTTCTGTTCCCAAATCTTTCAGTGATAGCACGTGACCATATAAATCGTCGATAAAATACTGTCACAAAACCTCGGATGTCGTGTTGAGAATTGTTAATAACCTTTAATAAAAAGTGAGCTAATTACATAGTACATAATTAAAAATGACATATAAATTAGAGAAACCAAGTCCATATACCAGACTGACAATAAGTATATAAAGTTATAAGTCAATGTACAAAAGAAAACCAAAACCTATAATGCAACCAATTCTAATGAACATGCCTCTTAGAAATCCAATTAAAATTCCATTTAAAATGTACAGAATCATCAATTATATATTCGCTTTTAACGACATTTTCGGCCATAATCCCAATTTTCTTAACCTTTACTTATCACTACTGTTTTTCCCAATTCTGGTTTACGTTTCTCGTGCGTGATAGGTAGACCCCACATAAAGATCTGTCTACTGTTTATGTTAAATGAACTTCTTCGTTTTAAGAATTTGAGTTTTTTTAAACACTTGTTTTCTGCTGTTTGTGTGAAAACGTGAAAAAATAATAATCGATTTATCGACTGATTTCAGATGACGCAGCTTTAAAAGTCACAAAACATGAGCATGAGCACATGGGTGATGGTTGATCAATAATCTTACTTTCTATTTGTTAGCTTTAAAAATACACCTTTGAGAACCTAACCTTCTAAGGTTGGAATTTAATTTTTTTGTTCACTAAACGATTACAGTATTTGAAGCATTTACTGTTTATGTTCCTTAGTTTGAACGATTTGGATCTTTCAAAGTGTTTCACAAGAAACACTCCCCGGTGGCTTAGCGGTAAGTCTGTGGACTTATAACGCTAAAAATTGGGTTTTGATACTCGCAACTGGCAGAGCACAGATAGGCCATTGTATAATTTTCTGCTTGACCAAAAACAAACAAACAAATTAAACAAAAGTGTAGAATTTTTCTATTGTAATAATAATAATAACATATACTGTATGCTTAAGATATGTAATATTTTCTGAACTTCTAGAAGGCTTGTCACACGCCATGAAGTTCATATCAGCGGTTCTCAATATGTGGTGCGCGTGATCTCTTCGTGTGGTTCGTGGAAAGGTTGCATACTTACAGAAAGGAAACGGCAGCGTACTGACTGGATCTCAATTGATCCACCGAGATAAAACAAACAACAACAACATCCATTGATATTTGTTATTGGACACACATTACTGATAAAGCGTGTATGCTAGGTTTGAAGTGTTAGTAGTTATAAGCTAAGTAGATCTTAGGATCAAACTACTGTGTCTGAGTTTCGTAAGTAGTGATGTAAGGGTCTAAAATAAGCAATAAGGGTTCAACAACAACAAAAAATCAATCAATTCAACTATAAAAACATTTCATCCTACAGATATATTTTCTTAAAATACAAGTGATTAGCTACAAGACGAGTTAACGTTTTAATGTAACTAAAATGCATAGGTAAACTAAACGATAAAAGGATATAATAAGTGACTGATAAATACAACCATAATCATAGAAAAATAAAATTTCCTATCTGACAATGACGTATTTCCTTTTTCTTTAATCTTAGTTTCCTTAGTATTATTGTTTATCATGTTTAATGTTTTGTAATTAGTTTTACGCTTATGTATGTTATTTTCTTTTGTTGGCTTAATATGAGGATTTACGACAAGCCCAAATCTCTTAAGCTGGATTTTTAACATCAAGCGTATCCAAATGATGACTCAATCCAATCTAATTACTACATTTTTTCTCTTCCTATTTTTTAAGTTTTAAACGTGGTGTTAATCCGTTTTAAACGTGGTGTTAATCCGTTTTGAACACGTTGTTAATCAGTTTTGTAGGCGTTGTTAATCTGTTTTGAACATGATGTGTGGTGTTATGTTTTTCTTCTAACTTGTTATAGTCCTTGATTTGTTCATGTTGACGTAAGGCCATGGACAAAATTTGTTTCCGTCTTATAAAATATAAAATGTTATCTTTCGACTGGTCCTGTATGTTACAAACGACTCGTTCTGTATGTTACAAATGGTTCGTTCTTTTTGTCACAAACGACTGGTTCTATATGTTACAAACGACTGGTTCTATATGTTACAAACGACTGGTTCTATATGTTACAAATGACTGGTTCTAGAAGCTACAAACGACTGGTTCTATATGTTACAAACGACTGGTTTTATATGTTACAAATGGCTCGTTCTATATGTCACAAACGACTGGTTCTATATGCTACAAACGACTGGTTCTGTATGTTACAAATGACTGGTTCTATATGTTACAAATGACTAGTTCTATTTGTTACAAATGACTGGTTCTATTTGTTACAAATGACTGGTTCTATATGTTACAAACGACTGGTTTTATATGTTACAAATGGCTCGTTCTATATGTCACAAACGACTGGTTCTATATGCTACAAACGACTGGTTCTGTATGTAACAAACGACTCGTTCTGTATGTTACAAATGGTTCGTTCTGTATGTAACAAACGACTAGTTCTATTTGTTACAAATGACTGGTTCTATATATATCACAAACGACTCGTTCTGTATGTCACAAACGACTCGTTACATATGTTACAAACGACTGGTTCTATATACACCACATTAGGTTAGTAACCGTACTCCATAGAACTACATTAGATGAGAATTCATCATAAGAAGTTCTGATAAGTCCTAACTTACATATTCCAAATTACATATTAGATATATATATATTATTATTATTAATGATAAGTCCTAAGTTATTGATTAATTTATGAAGAACAACACTGATGAATCTGAGTATTGATTAATTATTAATTATTGATGGCTTCCTAATTAATGATTAGTTATATAGAATGTATTTAATGAAGTTGAATTACAGACTGATTACATAGATTGATTCAGCTGGATCGCGAGTTACAGAAATATTTAATAGAGTAATTTCTATGACACTTAGGTTAAACATCCGTCGTATAGAATAACTCTGATGACATTTAAGTTAAAAATCCGTCGCATAGAATAACTCTGATGACACTTAAGTTAAAAATACATTATATAGAATAACTCTGATGACACTTAAGTTAAAAATTCCGTCGTATAGAATAACTCTGATGACACTTAAGTTGAAAATCCGTCGTATAGAATAACTCTGATGACACTTAAGTTAAAAATCCGTCGTATAGAATAACTCTGATGATATTCAAGTTAAAATCTGTCATATAGAATAACTCTGACGAATCTTCCAGTATATTTACTTCATGCACAGGTTCTAATAATTACATTACGTTTATCATATTCACGATTACTTGTGTTTATTACAGTCTGTCATGGGCATATAAATATCATCTTTGATTTTCTCTGACTACACAGATCCTTAAGATAAAATCATCCACCGTTTCATGTATTTTTCTTTACTTCTCTATACCATGTATACATACAATAACAATTTTCATTTGTTTCTCAGTTGCTCACATTCACCTCATGAATCATACTTATTATTTATTTGAACATCGCTTTTTGTTTCGTGCAACAGAAGTACTGGGATCGGCCTGAATTCAACTGTCTATCAGAAACCTGGGATTGAACTGGATTCAGCTATCTATCAGAAACCTGGGATTGGATTGGATTCAACTATGTATCAGAATCCTGGAACTTATCTGGATTCAATTATATATTAGAAACATTGGATTAATTTGGATTCAACTGTTTATCATAAACAGTGGGATTGATCTGGAATCAAAGGCTTATCATAAACAGTGGGATTGATCTGGATTTAACTGCTTATCAGAAACTCCAGATCTTACCTGGATTCAACAAGATACAGTAAAGGAGACATTGTCTGAAAGCAGGATTGTATTGTTTAGTCAAAATACTGGTTTTATCTTCTAATTGTACAACAACGTGAACGATCCGTGCTCTAAGCTCTCCACATAGATATTGTAATACCAGTGAAAGCGCTCTAAAGTTTAGCACAGGGAAGTTAAAATATTGATATATATCTATATATATAACTCTTTAAGCCCGTGTTGCCCTCGTTATCGATCACGACCCCCTCCCCCAAAGATATAAAATAGTAACAATTTTCCATTGTTACTATACAACAAAGCCCATCCGATTCTCATACGACAAAAACTGTATTAAGATGATCTGTCAGTCATCAGACAAAGCGTCTCATATATTGTACTCTTTAATTAGTACCACATTTTAACTTTACCATTCGCTTCACGAGATATGCGTGCGATAATACTTCCTGAATGGTAGCATTAAAGACAAATATCGGAATCCACTTCATTCGAAATGAGCCTGCTTTTGTAAAAGTGGGGTATGAAGGATTATCAGAGTGGGGTTAGATCTAAATCAAGTGGTCAAATCTGTCCGGTTTCGGAGCGTGCAAGTGCTAATGGTGCCTGACGAAGTAACAGTTTCAGAGGGCATATTAAAATAACTATTACAATAAATTTGAAAGAAAAAAAGAAGTCACCACTTCCGGTTTCCCGAAAAAGATTAACTTTAAATATACATTTTAATAGAATTTTGATAAAGAAAAATTAAATCTTTTAGACCAATGTTTGAAAACATATTTTACACTATTGTCAAATAGCAAAAAAAAAGGGGATAATTGGGGTGAGGGTATACGATAGTGTCATTCAATGAAGCTGGCATACCCAATCCATTAACGGTTACATTTACTGTTCCCGTACATATTAATATCTAGTGTTATAAATATAACATAAAGTAGATTGCGGGGGAGGGGGTCGCGTATGTGAAGACAAGCAATAAAAGAAAAAGGGGCAAAAGTTTGGGGAACCCTGTTCTAAATAAATGAACCCCAAAAGATTTATCAGGGTTTATACACTTTAAATATTTCAGCACATTTTAACAGTTTGATCATAAAAGCTATTGCAGAAATAATATTTTACAACGTTTGGAATTAGATAATATCGTTAATGGCTTTGATGAACACTGCGAACGCGAACAGGAAAAAAAAACAAAAAACGTTGTAAATAAAATGGGATGAACTTAGGATACCCGGCGATACACTACTTGTCGCCACGAGATAAGAATCGTCAACGTAATTAGCTGATTGCGTTTGGCTGCTTACCTGTGTGGAGAGTAGTTTCGATCGCTTTCAACCAACTAATCTCGAACCGGGCTGATTCGAGCCCAGACCTCTTGTTGACGTCGACATTTATCACTCCCAGTGATGGAGGTTTTTCAGACGGGTGGTACAATCGATTTTTTTTTTCCTTACAGCAGACTGATTGATTCAATATCATTCAACAAATCCTCCTTGTATCATTGAAAAGTTTACAAATGAAAGCTAAGGAAAAAAATACTACACAGCAAGGGACTGGAGTTTTCAATGTGTGTGTTTATTTCGTGTTTCAAACACATATAAAAAGTAATTTATTCGATAATAATATCAGGACCATCAGTGTTAGGGTCCATTTCAAAATTGTAACGAAAATACAAGAGTAATACTTAGTTGTAACGTAATAATGTAACTCATGAACCGACTGTTCATTTGACAGTTCTTTTAGTTTTAAAAGGGAAAGGGGGGGGGGTGTAGTCTTGAGGTATTGAACCTGCTGAATTAGATTTAAAGTCAAATCTCTAACTTGAATTTTATGTCTAGAAGAATTATTCAGGAACTTTATTTTTTGTATGTTTATCGCTGTTAACGAGAGTAGCTTGACACAGGGCAATGACGAGTCAATCTTCAATACAAGTCTCTACCTTTAGTGTGTTATCGATAGATAGATGATGCTTCGAAATAGTGAGGAGAAAATAGGAGTTGTTTAATGGGATATTTAGTTATAAGTAATCTAAGGGATCTATATCTTTAAATGAATGTTTTTTATTCAGACTTGTTCACGTAATAATAAATGAAACGAGAAGTAATGAACATACACTTTTAATCAGCGTGTTTCTTACCACTGTTGCCTTGGTAACCCCACTCACAGATAAGAGCTGGATTGTCAACATGTTTTCCGAGTTTCACCAAACATGAACTACCACTATTATTATTGTATTATTCAGTGCAAGAAATCAGTGAATATTTGTGGTTTATGACCATCGTCTCTGTTCATTAATTAAGCTGTTACTTAATGAATGTTGTAATTTACCTACATCTGGTCGTCACTGTTCACTAACTAGGCTGTTGTTGTTTGAAACTTGCTTCACCGTGAGTGCTATCTTACAAAATGTTGTAATTTACCTACATCAGGTCGTCACTGTTCACTAACTAGGCTGTTGCTGTTTGAAACTGGCTTCACCGTGAGTGCTATCTTACAGAATGTTGTAATTTACCTACATCAGGTCGTCACTGTTCACTAACTAGACTGTTTCTGTTTGAAACTTGCTTCACCGTGAGTGCTATCTTACAGAATGCTGTAATTTACCTACATCAGGTCGTCACTGTTCACTAACTAGGCTGTTGCTGTTTGAAAATTGCTTCACCGTGAGTGCTATCTTACTGAATGTTCTAATTCACCTACATCAGGTCGTCACTGTTCACCAACTAGACTGTTACTGTTTGAAACTTGCTTCACCGTGAGTGCTATCTTACAGAATGTTGTAATTTACCTACATCAGGTCGTCACTGTTCACTAACTAGGCTGTTGCTGTTTGAAACTTGCTTCACCGTGAGTGCTATCTTACTGAATGTTGTAATTTACCTACATCAGGTCGTCACTGTTCACTAACTAGGCTGTTGCTGTTTGAAACTTGCTTCACCGTGAGTGCTATCTTACAGAATGCTGTATTTCACCTAATCAGGTCGTCACTGTATGTATAACCCTCCTATGGGTGGAGCTATTGCTGCATAATGATTACATCATGTATTAGAGCAGTCACATCAAAACACATGCATGCTGTGTGTAGAGAGGTCCGTATACTTCAGAAATACATTATTAGGTAAGGATTACTGTTTGAAACTTGCTTCACCGTGAGTGTTCTCTTACGGAATGTCGTAATTCACCTACATCAGGTCGTCACTGTTCACTAACTAGGCTGTTTCTGTTTGAAACTTGCTTCACCGTGAGTGTTGTCTCACAGAATGTTCTAATTCACCTACATCAGGTCGTCACTGTTCACTAACTAGGCTGTTTCTGTTTGAAACTTGCTTCACCGTGAGTGCTATCTTACTGAATGTTGTAATTTACCTACATCAGGTCGTCACTGTTCACTAACTAGGCTGTTGCTGTTTGAAATTTGCTTCACCGTGAGTGCTGTCTTACAGAATGTTTTAATTTACCTACATCAGGTCGTCACAGTTTCTGTTTGAAACTGACCTCATCACTGATCAAAGTAAACATAATAAAATAACCTGTATATAACAACTATATCGTAACACCCCACTATGCAGTGTCTCTATGGGCTACTAACCAACCTTCAAATGAAATCCAATCTCTAAAGTCAGAAGAAATGCTTATTTTGAATGCGTGATTTTTCCTCTATATTATAATTGTTACATCGTTAACTTCCGCGAGTGTAAGGATTGGAGAACAATGAAAACTTTCTATTCTGGTAATCTTTGTACAAGTCTTCCTATTGGGAAAATGGTTTGGTGTGCTTAGAATTTTGCGCAAAGCTACACGAGAGCTTTGTTGCGCTAGTAGTCCCTAATTTAGCAGTGATAGGCTAGAGGGAAGGTAGCTAGTCACCACCCCCCTCCGCCAACTTCTAGGCTACTCTTTTACCAATTAATAATGGGATTAACTGTCGCATTATAACGCCCCGACTGCTGAAAGGGCGAGCATGCGCAGTGACGGGGAATCGAAAACGCAACTATTAGATTACGAGTCGAGCGCCTTAAACCCCTTAATCTACAATTTCAGGATCGTTTACCAATTCCGGGAAATTAATGTTAGTAAATACAAATGTATAAATATATAAATTATCATCGTCTCACAATAAACGAATTCTTACAAGTTATATGTTTTTAGTTAATAACAGACTTCTATGGTCTTCCAAACAATCTGATAACACTTGTGGGAGTAAACTTCAGCACAAATACATAACAAACCTTATTTAAAAAGAAAAGACTATGGTAGAAATTAGTAAATTAATCGTACTTGTAAATATAAAGATAACCTCTTTTTACCTAGTTATCGGTGGGTTGGTTGGTTGGCTACTAGGCTATCTGTGTTAAGTTGGTTGGTTGGCTGCTAGGCTATCTGTATCAAGTTGGTTGGTTGGTTGGCTACTAGGCTATCTGTATCAAGTTGGTTGGTTGGTTGGCTACTAGGCTATCTGTATCAAGTTGGTTGGTTGGTTGGCTACTAGGCTATCTGTACCAAGTTGGTTGGTTGGCTACTAGGCTATCTGTGCCAAGGTTGGTTGGTTGGCTACTAGGCTATCTGTGCCAAGTTGGTTGATTGGCTAACACAGATAGCCTACAAGTTGGTTGGTTGGTTGGTTGACTACTAGGCTATCTATGCCAAGTTGGTTGGTTGGCTACTAGGCTATCTGTGCTAAGTTGGTTGGTTGGTTGGCTACTAGGCTATCTGTGCCAAGGCTGGTTGGTTGGTTGGCTACTAGGCTATCTGTGCCAAGGTTGGTTGGCTACTAGGCTATCTGTGCCAAGGTTGGTTGGTTGGCTACTATGCTATCTGTGCCAAATAACCGGTAAAAAGGATAAAAGAAAAAAATTGGTATAAAATGTAAAATTAAACTGAGTTAAAACTAAACAATGTCCAAAATTTAGATAAAATATTTAAATAGAAATAAAAAGGCCAATGGCTCGTCAAAATTTAAAAACACGGTCAAGTTGGATAATGTCATCATCGCCATTGACTCCGTCCAAGGTCAGGGGTAAACTTTTAGAAAACATGTGTCTAAAATGGTGCTACCGCTCATGGTAGTAATGACGGCACGAGAGTAAAATGTGGGCTGTTGTGACTTGAGTGTCACAAAGGCTACATATTGGTGGGTCTTTACCAGATAAAATAAATCGACGAGTTAAAAAACTATGACCAATGCGTAGCCTTGCCAGGACAACTTCCTCCTTCCGATCCTTATGGAAAAAAGACGGCTACAGAACAACAGAAGGTTTGATCTGGAAAAGCTTATTATGACGTTGCCCACTCCAAGTCGACTGCCAACTGGCACGAAGCCGCGCCTTGAAGACAGGACCATAGTCCATGTATGGGACAGGCATGGCCGGACATAGCTGCGGTGTCAGCGAGCTCGTTCCCGTGAATACCGACGTGGCCAGGGATCCAGAAAAACTGGATGGAAATAGAAGATAGAGAAAGTTGGGCCAATCGGTGTTGAATATCAACGAGAACAGGGTGAGAACTAACGTTAAGCGATTCCAGGGCCAGTAGAGAGCTAAGAGAATCAGTGTAAATAGTACAATTACTGTACTGCATAGCTTCTACATGATCCAGGGCAAGAGAAATAGCATACAACTCGGCAGTGAACACAGAAACTGTAGAGGGTATCCTGCGAGTAACTACCAAGCACAGCACACCATGACAGAACCTACAGAGTCACCTGATTTCGGACCATCCATGTAAATAGGAAGAGAAGAATGGCTCGAAAGATGTTCAATAATGAGAAGATGGTACTTTCAATCAGGAATATCCATCTTCCTCAGATGACACAACGAAAAGTCACAGATGGGGATGGTAATAAGCCATGGTGGAATGGGCTGATCATTAGGGACAGCAACGTCCTCCAATGCCAGACCCAATTCAACCTGGATACGAAGGCCAAAGAGAGGAATTACAGACCATCTGTTCTGAAAGAACACGGCCCACTGAGGAAGAAAGAAACAATCTCAGATGGGATGCTGTGGTAAGGATTGAAGCTTGGTAGCATAGTGTAGAGGAACTTGCAAACTACAGAGGTGAGGAGGAGGTTCGTGGGACTCAGTGTACAATCACTAGACTGGAGAAGTATAGAAAGCCTCATGCATAGCTGAATCCCCAGATGGTGAATGGGGTCTAGTATCTTCAAGGCCGAGGTCCTGGCAGAACCATAGACCAGAGACCCATAGTCCAGTTTAGATCGAATCAAGGTTTGATAGATTTTAAGCATAGAACATTAATCCGCTCCCCAAGAGGTGGAAGAGAGGACACAGATGATGTTCAGTGCCCTTGTACACTTGACACGTAGCTTCTTGATGTGTGGAATGAAAGTAACCTTACAGTCAAAGATAAGCCCAAGAACTTTGCCTTAGAAACCACGGGAAAAACAGCATCAACTGAGACAGAGCTCGGGATTGGGGTGTAGATCCCATTGGTGGCAAAAATGCATGCAAACGGTTTTGGAAAAAGAAAATGTAAAACCGTTTGCTGTGGTTCACTTCAACAAGCAATTGAGAGCAGTCTGAAACTACCACTGAATAAACCTCATGTTCGACGACTGACACGAGACATAGAGCCCATTTACAACAGTAGGAAGAAGTTGCATAGTGATAAGATTAATTTTGAAACTAAAAAATGTATCACTCAATACACAGCCCTGAGAGACTCCAAGTTCCTGTGAAAAAGAATGGGAAAGAGTTGAACCCACACGGACTTGGAATCGCCTGTTGAGTAAAAAGTTAGGAATAAAAATGGGTAAATGGTCACGCATCCCTTATGAATGGGAGTTCCACAAAATGCTATACCTCCACGTAGTGTCATAATCCTTCCCAAGGTCAAAGAACATGGAAACAAGATGTTCCCTCTTGAGGAAGACTTCCCTGATCGATGTTTCAAGTCGAATCGGGTGGCCCATGGTGGAGCACTGTCGACAGAACCCACACTGAGTAGGCAATAGGAGGTTGTTTGAACAAGCAAACAAGACGAGAATTAACCATCCTCTCCAAGACCTTACAGAGACAGTTATTCAAAGCAATTGGATGATAATTAGAAAGAATCTTGGGATCCTTCCCAGGTTTAGAGAAAGGGAGGACAATAGCCTGGCACCAAGCATCAGAAAAACATTCTCCTGCCAGATGAGGTTAAAAACAACCAGAAAAATGGCAAAAGAGGCAGGAGACAGATGGCGCAGCATCTCATAGTGAGCATAATCAGGTCGGATCAATGTACTGCCAGATCGATGAAGAGCAAGTTTATAATTGCCCCTTTACACTGGTGGAACTTAGTTGTAGGGACTATTGGCCTGAAAGGAAAGAGGCAATCTCTCTGCCCGAGACTTGATTGCCAAGAAGGTGGAGGAAGAAACAGAAGTACTGGATGCACGAGAAAAGCACTCACCAAGAGTATCAGCGATGCTCTGTGCATCAACAACTTCCTGGCCATTGGAGAGCAAGATGGAAAAGTAATGGGAGGAATACTGCCCATTGACCTTCCGAATCTTGTCCCATATGACTTTGGAACTGTTGATAGAAGAGATTCTAGTTGTAAACTTAATCCAAGATTCGTTTTGGCTTTGACATCTGACCTGCCGAGCATGGGTACGGGCCCACTGGAAAGCAATGCAGTTCGAAAGAGTGGGATACCTGCAAAAGGTATCCCAGGCACGTTTTGAGCTTTTCAGACAGGACTCCATGGACGAGAATACTGTAGAAAACGTGTCAAGGTCTTAGAAATAGAGCGAGCAGCTGCCTGGACTATACAGTCAGTCGCTGCTGTGATGCAGTCATTGGTTTATGGCAGACAAATAATGGCAGGATCAAGTACCGAGATAATATTTGAAAGAGGGCCTGTTAACCTGATCCAACTTTCACTGTGGCACTTGGCTCATGTAGCATCGACCATGGCCAATTACCTCAAAATGATAAGAAAATTATCACTACCCCGTGGATCACTGTCAACCCTCCAGGAAAAAGCTGGAGAAAAGTGAAGGGGTAGCAGATCAATAGATCAATGGCAGTAAATGACTGACTAGGGGAATGAAAATGAGTAAAATAACCAGAATTGAAGAGAAAAAGGTCGTGATCCAAGAGCATACACTCTGCAGAACAACCACTCTCATCAATATCAGCACCACCTCAGAGGGGATTGTGTCCATTAAAGTCTACCAGGAGTAAAAAGGGAGACAGCAACTGTTCAACAAGAGCATCAAGGTCTGATTGATCATAAGTCTCTCTAGGAGACAAGTAGAGAGAACAAACAGTGATGGTACAACCCAAGGAAACACGGATAGCTACGGCCTCCAAGGGTGTATCAAGTGACAAAGACAAGGTGGGAACAAGCTTGTCGAGCAGCAGTACAACCCCTCCATGCACTCGTCCATCACACAACCTGTCATTCTGGTATAAAGAAAACTGCCAAAAGATGACTGTATTGGCTGGTTTTAGGAATGTTTCTTGTAAAGAAAGACATATGGAATGATAGGAATTGCTCAAGGCCTTAATGTCATCAAGATTAGAACAAAACCCCGACAGTTCCACTGTATCAAAGTGTCCATTTTTATGTGGGTGGAGGAAAGCTGAGTGGGAAAACTCTTCTGTTTATGACCATGCCACTTTTCTTTATTAAAAGGAGGTCTACCTATTTCCATGGATCCTGCCCTTGGTCTAGTGGGCAGATCTCTGTCATTGGAGTTAGATTCCAGCAACTGAAGGCATAAATGATTGTTCTGCATATTGGTGGACCCAAGCATACACCAGAGGCCAGGGAAATAGGAGGTGGACCCAGGCAGTCAATGGAAGGAATGGTGTGGACACAGACAGGAGTAGATGTGGACTTGTCACCTCGAACATCCATTGAGGTCAAAAGACTCTTCACATGATGTGAAAACGACTCTGACAGTCTGCAGGTCGCGGGTTCGAATCCCCATTCCACCAAACATGCTCGCCCTTTCAGCCGTGGTGGCGTTATAATGTGATGGTCAATCCCATTATTCGTTGGTAAAAGAGTAGCCCAAGCGTTGGCAGTGGGTGGTGATGACTAGTTGCCTTCCCTCTATTTATACACTGCTAAATTAGGGATGGCTAGCGCAGATAGTCCTCGTGTAACTTTGTGCGAAATTCAAAACAAACAAACAACCTGTCTTGAAAGCAGCAGGTGGACGTGGCGATGTAAACGTCCAAATGAGAACATTGGTAGGCAGCATATATCCGTCTTTACGAGTGGAGATATGTCACACTGCAGAAACTCCTTGGCTGGAGAAACCAGCGAGAATCTCCAACTCGGGGATGTTCTTCAAATCCCTCTCAACAATAACTCCCCGTGAGGAATTCAAAGTTGCATGGGGGTAACCTCAATGGGTATATCCCCAATGGCCTTCGAATTCAAGAGGAGTTCACTGTGTTTTGGTGTAGATGTTTCCCCCAAGATCTCTCCAGAATGTAGATTCTTTAATCCTCTAATCTCTTCTAAATGAAAATGGGGACATTTGCCCTAAAGGTTTATCTGACAACGAATGCAATATTAGAAAACGAGGTACAGGAGCAGGATGAGGTGAAAATTGATTATCAGTCTTCAAGGCATAGTCGTTTATCAATGAGCAGAGTTTTTACTATTGTATTTTTATTTGGATTTGGGGATCCATAAGAAAAGGAGAAATATACAAGTTTTCAATAAAACAAATATTTTCAATTTTAAAGTTATAAACTTTTCATTTCCATGTACAAATATTAAAAGAAATGTTATATTACAACGTTTACTATGCACAGCCTATTAGATCCATTACAATTTGTTCAACCAAACAAGATTTAATGGACAAACAAAAGGCTTATACTAAATTTTGCGAGTAATTCAATAATTGTCATACTGCCAGTAGCCTCCCAGTGGCACAGCGGTATGTCTGCTGACTTACAACGCTAGAAACCGGGTTTTGATACCCGTGGTGGGTGGAGCACATATTGCCCATTGTGTAGCTTTGTGCTTAATTACAACCAAATACTGCCAGTTATGGTCTTCATCGTTTTACCAAAAATCATAACTTTTTCAAAACTACATATAAAATTTTAAGCTAATATTTCAAGGCAATAAAGAACCATCATAATGTTGCGACATCATTGGTCTTACCTCTTGTTATGCTAAGTTTTTATTATAGTTTATGGCATAACATTACATCATTGGTTAAGTTGAGTTAGTTTCACCTAATTACTTTCTCGTATTCACCATTTTGTTGCTTCCTTTTCTAAATCTTTATCTTATTATAAGTGCGACATTTAGTGAATCTCATCTCGAGGAACATAATATGTATATTCTATATTGTTCAAAGAAGTTGATTAAATTCCTTTCGCTCAAGTTACCTGTTGTTCTGGATCAGTGCACGTTACTGCTACATAAAACTGACATTGTAAAAGTGGATAGTAATTTTTTACAACTAGTAAATCAGGTGATAGTTGGGGGTGGCAATATTTCACAGTTATTTTATAATAGAATGACAAGCAGTGACGTGAGTTTTGCACGTGCTCTGCGAGTGAAGACGCTGTTCTTATAGTCACAGATAGTGTGTAACTTTTTCAATTTTAGTTGGTTTAAGGGAAGTTAGTGTTTATTTATTTTGAAGTAACAGTAGTAATTTAGTTATACCCTATCCTTTCTTTAAGATTACTTTCGTTAACAGTATCGTTTATTATATTTATTAAATCAAAGTGTGGTAGTCCATATTTATTCCCAAGCCTAAACAAGTAATAATTTTACTATCACGAGGACACACAGTCTTGGTTAGAATACTTATATATATTTATTCTGAGGATGGCGTTGTAACGTCGAAACATGTAGAGTCGTCAACTTTTTGAAGGCCATAAATAGGCCTAAATAAAATGTTTTTTAACTGTGTACCAGTTTAACGTTGTGTATAAAGTTAAAGTCATAAATAATATTCAAGTGCCAAAATACTATAATTACTTTATATATACTTTTATTTTTTTGTTATTTCTCATTTATACGTATGTGGCTTTTAATGTCATTTTATGTTTATTTTATTACAATGATTATTATGTACTGTTAGGTTGGTCATTAATCCATGTACTAAGCTAAGCCTCCCGAGCTGGCAGTTCATAAGTTGTTGCCTCCCAGTGGCACAGTGGTATGTCTGCGGACTTCCAACGCTAGAAACCGGGTTTCGATACCCGTGGTGGGCAGAGCACAGAAAGTTCATTGTGGAGCTTTGTGCTTAACTTCGAACAAACAATCATAAGTTGTTATTGGGTTTATGGCCGAAAGTGCTGTTAACAACAAGGATACCCAACTAATGAGGGATATCTGCGTTAGCCGTCCCTAATTTAGCAGTGTAAGACTAGAGGGAAGGCAGCTAGTCATCACCACCCACCGCCAACTCTTGGGCTACTCTTATCAACGAATAGTGGGATTGACCATCACATTATAACGCCCCCACGGCTGAAAGGGCGAGCATGTTTGGTGTGACGGGGATTCGAACCCGCAGATTGCAAGTCGAATGCACTGGCCATGTCGGGCCTTGTAGGTAAACACTAAGCTACACAATGGGCTATCTGTAGTCTGACACTACGGGCATCGAAACCCGGTTTCTAGCGCTGTATGTACGCAGAAATACCGCTGTTCCACTGGAGGAGCCCAACTGATGAAACAATACATTATAATCATTATAAGTGATATGATACGAGTATCGTATGTAATTGGATATGCTTATCACTAGGTATGCGTTTTTAGTTCTGATCTACGTAGGTGCCTCGTTTTTACCAGAAGTTAATGTAATAGCTCAATGAAGTAGAACATTAAATCCAGTATTGGAAGTCAGAAGAAATGTTTTCTGTTTTGAATGTATGATTTTTTTTTATTAATTGTACATCTCGTGCACTCAATGACGTACTAACTAAATGACATTTGAATCTTAAATCTTGTCTTTGAAGTCAGAAGAACCATTCTTTGATTGGATGTTGTTGTTTTTCTGTTATACGCCTAAAATGTGTAGTGTTGAAGCAGTAATTAACGGTAGTTGAGCAGCCTTCAGGTCAGAAGAAAGGTTTTTATTCGGAATACATGACTTTCTGCCACAGCTTACATATTTGACTGATTCAGTACACAGATTTCGGAAGTTTCAGGAGTACAACATTGTGAAAACAGGACCTCGGCTGTATATTGTAGTAACTTAAAAACACCGAGTCGGTTTTCGTCTCTGATATTTTGAAACAAATCTTAATTGAAAAGATCTCTTCAACATACAAAACTAAGTGACTAACAGGAAGTATTTGAAATAATTGGTTGCGATACTAATACCAAGAATGTAATGGATTCTAAACGTACAGTTTTCAAGTTATGCGGGTAGTTGAATTTTCTGAATCTCACGAACTTAACTTGTGGAAACTGTTTCTGGTTAATTAGTTAACTTAGTATATGCCGAACAGCCGAGACAGATGAGAAGGAGAAGAAGGTTTTAAAAAGGGTGAAGCCTTAGTTCATGAAGCCAGTGCTAACAAGCTTGTCCAAAAACAACTTGACATCAGCTAGCTCCGAATCTCTGAAGCCTAGAGCTCTGAGCATGCTCAAATCTCCAGTCTCTACAGCCATGAAGACGTGCCTCAGATGCTCTAAGTCTGATCTCATCAAATTTAGAATCTTGCCAAAATCTTCTATAGTGTCAGACTCTGAAAAAAATATACATCGATAAACGTTTATTAATAATCGGTTTATTTCTTATATATATAAGAATCGCTCTGAAATAAAAGTGTGTGTGTGTGTGTGTGTGTGTGTGTGTGTGTGTGTAGTGTGTGTGTGTGTGTGTGTGTGTGTGTGTGTGTGTGTGTGTGTGTGTGTGTGTGTGTGTGTGTGTGTGTGTGTGTG
>NW_013671567.1:26197-44201 GCF_000517525.1 Limulus polyphemus
TTTTAAAGTTAAGTTTTACGTTTTAGTTTTTATTTATTAATTATAAGTAAGTAAGTAGTCTGTACGTAAGTAAGTAGTGTGTGTGTGTGTGTGTGTGTGTGTGTGTGTGTGTGTGTGTGTGTGTGTGTGTGTGTGTGTGTGTGTGTGTGTGTATATTCGAAGTATTTTCATCTTTGGAAAATTAAATAAAATGTGTACAAATGACTATTAACACATTTAACACGTTATGAATACCTCCGGGGTACTAATTTGTTCTAAGTTTTTGCATTGAATCTCTCATAACGTATCAGAGCTAAATCCGTTTTCCAGATGTGCTTTCAAATATCATCAATGATATTCTTGATACAAATGAAAACACTGCACCAAAGGCATGCTATACAGTGGTCCTGGAAGGATATGAGATGATAAAGGAGACAAACCCCCATGGAAGAGTTTACTGATGAGAAGAAAATATAAAGCCAGGTCAGCCAAATCAAACAGAAAAAGAAGAAGGAAAGGCAAGCAGTTGAAGGAGGAGCCCAAGGAGTTGTTTAGTTATGAATTGTGTACTGGTCAACATAAGTATTCATCCCCAAAAAACAACAAAATCGTACAACAATTGTCATTTCTTTGTATTTATTGTCATGAAAGAAAAAAGGAAAAAACAAAATAACAAGAAAATGAAAAGAAAAGGGCCCACTTTTCCAGAAAATGTAACCGAAATTGCAATCTTCAAACGATCATAAAATGTCGAGTATTTATGCCTAAAAAAGATAACTAAAAACACCTTTGAAAATAGTTTTCGCTTTTCTATTTTAGTACTAAATGTTCTACTTCAGTGTTCAAATTCTGCAGTTAACGTTCTGCAGAAATCGGTAGTATATCAGGAACTTTTGCCAGCCCCGAGGTATGAATTACGTGTTCTAACTTTGGAAGAAAATTTCAGACGTTAAACTACGCCCATCACGCTACGTCCCACCCAATAATCAATATAGCATACAACATTGCCCCTCCCTATCTGCAATATATTAAGAAATTTTGCCACTCTGAGGTATGCATTACCTGTTAAATAATATATTGTACAAAGACATGTTCAGTAAGACACGAGATAATAAAACAACAAAAAAAAACAGTAAATACAACATCAGTGAAAGTAAAACAAAAGAAACTTTCTACCTGAGAGTGCAACAGCAACTTTTTCAACTCCCCCAAGAGGTGCTAGCGCATCTCGTGCTTTGCTTCCGAAGAGTTTCTCAAGATAATTTGGGCCGTGATTGGCCAAAAGAGTCTGTAGAAAGTTGGCTGTCTCTTCCACGGGAGGGCGCTTTGCTAGAGTAAATAAACAATAAAAAGCATAAGATTAAATTTACTAAAACTCTTAAAATATACGTTTCTCCCTAATATTTGAAATTTGTTTTAAATTTATTTTGTTGTATTTTACGTTTTCGAGATCTAACGCAGATATCCCTCATTAGTTGGGTATCCTTGTTGTTAACAGCACTTTCGGCCGTAAACCCAATAACAACTTATGATTGTTTGTTCGAAGTTAAGCACAAAGCTGCACAATGAGCTTTCTGTGCTCTGCCCACCACGGGTATCGAAACCCGGTTTCTAGCTTATGATTGTTTGTTCGAAGTTAAGCATAAAGCTACACAATGGGCTATCTGTGCTCTGCCCACCACGGGTATCGAAACCAGGTTTCTAGCGTTGTTAGTCCGCAGACATACATCTGTGCCACTGGGGGGCTTTAAAGAAAGACAGAGAAACTTCTGACGTTGCATTACTAAACCAATTCGAACTTCATTTTTTTGCACTGTTATGAAGAGTTTCACAATTTTAGTTGGAAAAGAACATCTTGTTTATTTAGAAGAATTTTTCAGACGTCTACATGAAATGTCAAACCATTTGGTAATTTAATCAGGGCCTGGAACCAAGGCTCCTTAAATATTATCCGTTTGTTCGGGTCCCAGCTGGATAAAATGACAAATGTCGAAATGGAAAAATCGATTTCACCAAACGAAGTTAAAGCTAAGATAAAAACTTTAAGAAGCTTTGATTCTGTTACTTTTCTCGTAATAACTTGTGTCCTTAAGAGTCATTAATTAAATCATGTAAGATATTTGTAAGATATCACTTGTAACAAGACGTAACAATTTGAGTTGAGGATTACTCGACAGTAGCTTTAAATCTGGTAACAGTGCATGTATATGTGTAGTTTTGGTTTATAGATTATTCAACTGCAACTACAAGCCCACTTGATTAACACGGTAATTTCGGAGTTCTCGTTGGAATAAACTGAATTTAGCCTTCGGTGAATTGTTTTCGAACTCGATGTCGGTAATAGTAGAGGCAAAGGACATCGAGCGAATCCTTTGTTAAACAGATATTGATAAGCATATCGTACTGTAAAGATTACTAGATGAGTTTACGATGTATGTAATTAGTTCAGCCTTGAGATTATTCAAGATTTTTCTGATTAGAATCAGTCTAGTTAATTAACGATATAATTCTTTAGGTACAGAGGATGCTCCGCAAAATTAGACTCAAAACGAAGAAGAAAATAGATTGAGATTCAAGTCTAATTTTGTGACGAACGTGTCTACTGAATACAGGTATTATAATTATGCAATGCGATGCCAGTGTTAGGAATATATACCAAGAAAGCAAAGTATACCACTTGAAACAGCTTCAGGAATACAGAGGTTGAGTACGTCATATTAAACCGATTGTGGAGCCTCACCATGTCGTTACAGTCTATATCGCCACGTCCGGTCACGCTCTATCTGATGATCGTGCATCTTACCAATAGGCCTGCAGCGTAGTTTCCATTCCAAATAGTTCCTTTGTAATGCTGTCATGCCCAAAGCATACCATTCGTCCTTGCTCACTTTTCATAATTATTAAAGTGTACGAATATGATAGTTTCAACAGTCTTATCGCACAGAAATCCATAGGCACTGCGTTCAATGACTTGATCTGTACATATTCGTATGAAATAGTATGAATACCCGTTTCATTCTTCGGCTAATCGAGTTATGCGACACTTGAACGGTAGTTACGACTGGAAGCCCCATCTTAGTATTCTGGTGAATACATAAACTGTTGGCCTCGTTTCCAGATGGAGATCCTTCGCAATTATATTACGCACTGTTATCTAGGACACGCGGACGGCTTTACTATGCAGGTTTCTTTCTGGTTGGTCCTCATCCCCCAAGTTGATACATATCCATGACATTTTCCAATGTCATTAAGTCCAAGGCCTATCCCCGTCTCTGATCTGAACAAATCATTATTACTGGAGTGAATGGAAAGGCTATTACATACCCTTCCCCAAAACGATAAATTATCGACGACATCACATTTTCTACGACACGCCAACCAAACAATGTCAAAACATAGTTTTGATACATTCCGTTTCATTGCGATTTCATATCGGATGTGGTTGTCACGTGACTTGTTCACTTCCATATTTTATTATAACGTACGTAACTTTGGAATATAACAACAGTATAAAGTATCTCTCTTGAAGAGGCTGTAGTAATATAATTTGAACCAGCTTTATTTATATACCAAGAATATAATCATAACGCGCCCAACGTTTTTATTATTACAAAACAAAAACGAAAATGTACGCTAAGTTTAATATGTAGGGTTCTTTGTTTTAGGTTTTTACTGATTTTTTTACCTTTTATCTTTGCTTAAGAAAAAAAAACCTTATCGACTTAAGCCGACTTAAGCCAGGATTTGGCTTACTTAATCTTAGTTTAAATAAACAGCTTATCGGTTTAAGCTTACTTAAACCTGGATTAGACTTACTTACTCTTTTTTCTTCTAGCGCAGTACCGCTAAAAACCAATAAGTGGCGCTGCGGAAGTTTGCTAATCAGTATTGTTCGTTAACACTGGCTGAGAGTTAAAAAAAAAAAAGCAGCGAATATTTGGTTTCTTCGAGCAAGTCTCTAAATATTTTAAATCTAAAAACGTATTGTTGCAAGCAAACAATATTACTGTGGCGGTTTTTGTTTCTACGTAACACTACTTGTTATTATTGTTATTGTTTTTTCTGTTTTCAGCAAGCTCACGAACATCCGAAAAATCCCTATCTGTTAACATGAGGAATGATTTTTCACACTATTTTTGCTCTATAACTCAGTCAAAAATTGTCGAATTTTGATGAAACTTGGCGAGCCTATGTAGAATATTATTCCTCATTGACCTGCCATAAATGGTCAGTGTACGTTGATAAAGACGACAAACCGACACATTTTCTTATTTTTTGAGGGACGAATATCATCAACGATGCATGGCAGAGGTCAGCGCCCTCTAGTTGAAATATGCTATTAAATGTTAATACGCAAAAATTCACAGTTTAGTTTTATATTTTAAAATTGTTTATAAGAATGGAAATACTGAGGATCAGTTCGCTTCTTAAGAATTTTCACCCTATGTGTACCAGAGACAACCCATAATCTCCTCTAACACCCCCACCTTTTAAAATTACTTCATTATAATATGTCAAATATTGGTGTAAAAAAAGTTATCTACAGGTGTTTCTCATATCCTTAAAGCTTTACGATTAATTTCAGAACTAATTCGTTAGGCTGGATGATGATATATTACAGTATAAATAGACAAATTAAGATGAATGTGTAAAAAAAACAAAAAAAACATGTTCTATCGTTAACTTGTTTTTACAACGGTTTTTAGGCCTATTGCTTTTATCAATATTTCGCAGGTTTTCGACATTTAAAACGTTTATTTTAGTTTTGTTAGTTTTAGTTAGAACATTTTTGTTTCTTGAAGCACTTAGCGATAAGGGCCTGGCATGGTCTGGTGGTTAAGGCACTCGACTCACAATCTACGGGTCGTGGGTTCGAATTCCTTCACCATGCCCTTTCAGCTGTGTGGACGTTATAACGTTCGATCAATCCCAATATTCGTTGGTAAAGAATAGCTCGTGAGTTGGCGGTGGATGGTGTTGATTAGCTACCTTCCCTCTATTCTGAAATTTCAAAATTAGGGACAGCTAGCGCAGATATTCCTCGAAATTCAACAAACAAACAAATTTATTGATAAAGTTTGAGAAACCTAACAGAGTATTAAGTAACTCACATTGAATAATCTAATAATATTGTTTTAACCACAGGCAGCCGCTCGTGCCAGCAGTTCTCCGTTTCCTAATTCTAGCTAAAATCGTTTGTTTAAAGAAGCGTTTGCGCCGTCCATGACGTTATCTTAACGTTCAAACAAACCTCCAGGGAAAAATTGTGATAAGAAAAACAACAGATGGTACGTCTTGTATTCTGATACAAGACTATAATAAAATTATTTTTATTGTTCACCAGCCAGGAAGTAAAAACTGGCAGTTACTTGTTATTCCCTGTGCGTTGAAGATACATATAGAGGTATCTTTTCCTGAGAATTATACTCCTGAGAATAAACATGGTACAGCAAGTGCGCTCAGTTACCTGGGGGGGGGGGAGAGAATGGTTCTTCAATAGTTAGTAACTTCTGTAACTTTATTAGGCTTAGCTTTAAAAGGTGAACTTGCTATACAGTAGTTAGATTTGGTTATCTCTAGAGAAGGAATGGTTTTTATTGGGATCAACATTAACAATAGATAAAATGTCTACAATAGTGTCTCAACCTATGGCTTTACGCAACAATAGTGTCTCAACTTATGGCTTTACGCAACAATAGTGTCTCAACTTATGGCTTTACGCAACAATAGATAAAATGTCTACAATAGTGTTTCAACTTATGTCTTTACGCAACAATAGATAAAATGTCTACAATAGTGTTTCAACTTATGGCTTTACGCAACAATAGATAAAATGTCTACAATAGTGTTTCAACTTATGTCTTTACGCAAACATTTTTAACGACTCGCCTTCTCATAATATTATTTATCATACATAATTGATGACATATGTATATACACATAATTGATGACATATGTATATACATAAGATTATGAATATTTAATAATTAACGCCCCCAGTGGCACAGCGGTATGCCTGCGAACTTACAACGCTAGAATCCGGGTTTCGATACCCGTGGTGGGCAGGGCACAGATAGCCCATTGTGTTGCTTTGTGCTTAACTTCAAACAAACAATAATACTTAACACTGCATGTTCCTGATCGCGAGAAGGTTTATCCATGTACTTTGTTTCTGCTTATCTTTTGTCACAGTGCAGTTTCTGCATAAATTTAAAGATGAGGGAAAGTTTATAAATTCTCTTTAAAATTTTTTGTTCTGGTTTCTGCTTTTGGTTTTAATCTGAAGAAGGTGAACATAGGACCTGATCAACATGAAAGTGTTTGTCAACTGTACTGACCCGATTTTACCAATGGAAAGTTACCTCTTCTTTCACCTTACATTGCCATTTTTGGAGATTCTGTTATTAACTCCTGAAGAATAATAATCAACTATTCGAAAGCGCTCGAGTTTTGGATCTTATTTTAAATTTATTACACTTTATATGTGATCCTTTGTGATAACTCTTATCAAGATACACATCTACACACATAGTCAGAGAGTAAAGTAACAACAATACTATTACAAACGTATACGCACATAGTCAGAGAGTAAAGTAACAACAATACTATTATAAACATACACACACACACATTACTTTACTCTCTAACTACAATACTATTATAAACATACACACACAGAGTTAGAGAGTAAAGTAACAACAATACTATTATAAACATACACACACACAGTTAGATAGTAAAGTAACAACAATACTATTATAAACATACACACACACACAGTTAGATAGTAAAGTAACAACAATACTATTATAAATATATAAACATATACACACATAGTTAGAGAGTAAAGTAACAACAATACTATTATAAATATATAAACATATACACACATAGTTAGAGAGTAAAGTAACAATAATACTATTATAAATGTATACCAATCTGCTTAAATGCGTGGAAAATAAAATAATAACAATAAATTTCACACCAATTTGCTTTGACGCGTTTCTCATAAGTGGTGGAATAACAGTAAAACATTTGTTTTGTTAACAGTAAAACATTTGTTTCAATCCCTAAAGAAAGAGCTTTATCTGGCTGTTTTGACAATTTTGTTAATATTCCTATGCAAGATATGTCATTGTATCACATCTAAGCCCCTGTACACAGTCTTTGTTCTCCAGCACAGTTTAAAACCTCCACATCATCCTCACAGTGGCTCTACAGTAGAGACATACCTGCGGTACAGAGTTTAGAATTTTCATCATAACCATCAGGGCAGTCAGGAGCACCGTCACACAGATACTGGATCGAGATACAAATGGTGCGTCTCCCGGGGCAACGGAAAGGTCGGGTGGTCGGGCAGCGGTTATAATCATCTAAATGAAGAAGATAGAAATATATTCGGTTATGATTAACAATCACAGAAAGTTTTTCAAATTAGAAATAGTAATAGGACATATCATCAACTATAGAAAAAAAAAAAAAAAAAAACACTGTGCGTGTCTGACGATTCTGGTACTATCAAAAGCGCCATCTATAGACTTAAAAAGTAATTTTTCATAAAGTGACCTAAACCAAGCCATTCTTGCTTGATAATTAGGAGAAAGAAAAAAAAGATTGAAGTTAATCAGAAAAATAAACAATTCATTTTTAAAACGTTTCCAAATGGTATATTTCAGATTAATATCAATTTTCGCTCAGAGAAAACTATATACTTATATCCAAAAATAAAAATTAACCTGGTAATGAGTATAGCTAATTAAATATGCTGTTTTACTTTTTTACTTAGATTAGACTGTGCTGTTAGCGAAATTTTCGGGTATTAGTGTAGTTACACCACGATAATGAGTTGATTGTTTTCTAAAGAATATATTTAAAAATTCACGACTTTTTAACATAACGGGGATAATCGTTCATAATGTGATGAAAAATATTAAGTAGAATCAGGTATCACGTGACGCCATGCCGCTAGATCAGGTATCATGTGGCGCCAACTAGCATGCGGCGTTAGTTTGCATAAATAAAAATAACTGACTATATCAAATGAATAGAGAGTAAAAAATTGAGAAATTAAGTTAAATATGACAGTTTTGTAAAACTTGTGCTCATGTTGTACGTTTCCGAACAAAGCAATCTAAGTCAAGTTTTAAAGTTACAAAAAAAACAAAAACATTTATATCTACAAAATAGCTAAATCTAAACCATTGCTTGACATAAGTCTGTGTTCGCTTTTAACTGTCGAACTGATGGACCAGTTACTGCAAACCTCGTCAGATGTCCTTAGGGCCCTCCTGGAGTGACATTGGAGCGTCGTCAGTCGAATTTGATTCCATATGTCACCCTCAGTGGTTCCTATTTCTTCCCTGTGCGTTGAACGGATAAGTCAGTTAATATATATCTATTTAAATATTAAGTAGATGAAAATGATAATTGCAAATTTTATATAGTTTGAGAGAAAAGTACCAACTAAATTGGTGATATAATTTAGTTTTTGTCTTAGCATTTTACAAAATTTACGAAAGCAAAAAATGGAAACGGAGTTTTATTAACCACAAATTTTCATCCTCAACTTATCTTCGACATGAAATGATGAATCCTTGGCCAGGTATTCCCAAGTCAAGGAATCCTCAGCCAGGTATCCCTAAATCATTGAATCCTCAGCCAGGTTACCATGAATCATTGAATCCTCAGCCAGGTTACCATGAATCATTGAATCCTCAGCCAAGTATTCTTATGTCAAGAAATCCTTAACCAGGTATCCTTAAAATAAGGATTTTTAAAACAATTTAATTTGGTTCTTATTTTTGCTGGCAAGAAGAGAAAGTTCTCCAGACTAGTGGCTGTTAGTCCTGGATTAGAGGAATGTTCTGTATCCATTGAACCTAATGAAGCGAACTGGAGATATTCCACAGAATATGTAATCTACTGCGCATATCGAACTTCTATAATTGCTCTGAACCTCTGATCAAATACCAAACATCAGCTAGTAGTTTAGTCTAGGACTTACGTAGCTGGACAAAACTACAAGCTTCACTTCAGGGTTTTTATGTCTACCTAGTAATTAGTCTTCCATGTTATAGTTAATCTTTCTTTGGTTAGTGCGCATAATATGGTTCAAACTGATTGAATGTAGTCAACATTGTAACTAGTGTATGGTACGTCATTAATGATCCAAATGACTGAAACCCCTTGAATGTAGTCAACATTCTAACTAGTGTATGGTACGTCATTAATGATCCAAATGACTGAAACCCCTTGCACTAGTTAGAATGTTGACTACATTCCAGGATACGTCATTAAAGATCTAAATGACTGAAAACCCTTGAATGTAGTCAACATTGTAACTAGTACAGGATAAGTCATTAACGATCCAAATGTACAAACATTCTGAGTGCAGCAAACAATACTACTTTTTTTTAGAAAAAAAAACGAACGTTTGTCGTTTGTTGTGTTGATTTATCAGCTTGATTTAATTCAGCGGCTCTTGAGCGTTTCTCCAATATTTTAGTCTTAGCTGCCCACATGACCCTAATGGTCTGATAAACGCTAATGACATGCTGAGAACTGTTTGAAAGACAAACATGAATCCTACCCCCCACACACACACACATTTATTATAAAAAAACTAATATAAATTATAAATTTGCACAACACGCCTTCTTCAAATCAATAGTAATTATCTTTATCATCTTAGAGAATATATGCTCATACATAATACGTGTATTTACAATGTGCGTTTGTGTTTATACAATAAAGCCTGCGTGAATCCAGTGTATACACTTACAATTAATTACATTTGTACGACAGCAATATTTTTCGTGTTTTTGTTTAAATTTAGCTTCATGTTTATGTGGATGATATTCAGATATCTATATTCTACCATATCTCAAATTATAACATTTGCTACAGGATGTGTGTGAAGAACATTTTGTATTTACAATGATTATATTTAGAAAGGGAAAGACCAATTCACCACATCTAGGAGTGGTTTGGCTAAAGACTATTTCACCACATCTAGGAGTGGTTTGGCTAAAGACCAATTCACCACATCTAGGAGTGGTTTGGCTAAAGACCAATTCACCACATCTAGGAGTGGTTTGGCTAAAGACTATTCACCACATCTAGGAGTGGTTTGGCTAAAGACTATTTCACCACATCTAGGAGTGGTTGGTTAAAGACTATTTCACCACATCTAGGAGTGGTTTGGTTAAAGACTATTTCACCACATCTAGGAGTGGTTTGGTTTGCTTCGAATTTCGCGCAAAGCTACATGAGGGATATCTGCACTAGCCATCCCTAATTTAGCAGTGTAAGACTATAAGGAAGACAGTTAGTCATCACCACCCACTGCCAAGTCTTGGGCTAGGCTACTCTTTTTACCAACCAGATGTAGGAACGTTGAGAGCCAGAAGATCAGGAAGGCCTGGATATGGTACAGGTGTTTCTAAACCACATTGTACGGCAAACCTAAATCAACTTTATTGCCGAGTTTAGCGTGTCCAGCTATTGAATCCGAGGATTTATGGTTGGTGTCCCGTAACCGAAAGAACAATTATCGCTCCGCACTTTGGAGTTGTGGGTGCATTATAAGGGTGACAATCAATTTCTACTCTTCAATTAGAGAAACCTAAGAGTTGGCGGTGGATTAAATTCACTAGCTGCCTAGTCTATGACTTGAAAATTATAAACGGCTAGCACAAAAAGTTCTCATACAGCTTTGAGTGAACATCAAAAACGACCAAACAAACAAGCTGTTATAATGTCTCCTCCAATAGGAAGGGTTTGTTTGTTTGGAATTAAGAACAAAGCTACACAATGAGCTATCTGTGCTCTGCCCACCACGGGTGTCGGAACCCGGTTTCTAGCGTTGTAAGTCCGCAGACTTACCGCTGTGTTAATGAGGATGCCCAATATGAAGGGGGACCTATTGTAGTTCTTACGTTTCTTTCTTCTTCTTGCCAGCAATTTCAGTTTGGAGGCACCCCTTCATTTTTTGCCCTGACAGTCTTCAAATTTAGAGAACAGATTTCAGGGCGTACTTGATATATGTTTCATTATTGAGAACGACGGTAAGCATATTGCACACCTTGTGTGACAATGTTTGACTCATTCTGTAATATGTCCAACCTCTTCTGAATAATAACAACAAATGATAATTTTGATATGGCTCCTGGTGGCATTCGGTTCCCTCTAGAACAAAGTTTTTAAATTTGTTTATTTGTTGAATTTCGAGAAGAAAAAGCTACTCAAGGGCTATCTGCCACTATAGAATTGATGATTTCAAATATGAGGTATACGTGCTATCAAATTTAATTCTACATTTAAATCATAATAAATGATGATACAATTAAAGATTTTTATTCTAGGACGCCTTCAATTACGATGTATATGGTCACGTTTTATTACAATCAATCAAAATACATGAATATCTTCACTGTAGTTGTTCTTTGTTGCACATTTCTCTCTCTGTTTCTGTTTGCTTCTCTGCGCCACCGTGACTTAGAAATCTGTCTTTTTACGCCCTCTTTGTGATCTAAAACTGTCATTTTACGCCCTCTTTGTGATCTAAAACTGTCATTTTACGCCCTCTTTGTGATCTAAAACTGTCATTTTGTTTCTGTTTGCTTCTCTGCGCCACCGTGACTTAGAAATCTGTCTTTTTACGCCCTCTTTTTGATCTAAAACTGTCATTTTACGTCCTTTTTTTGTATCTAAAGTTTTGTCCCACTTTTTTATGTTCTATTTTGATCTAAAAATATGGCTGTT
Source organism: Limulus polyphemus (assembly GCF_000517525.1). Taxonomy (NCBI): domain Eukaryota; kingdom Metazoa; phylum Arthropoda; class Merostomata; order Xiphosura; family Limulidae; genus Limulus; species Limulus polyphemus. The sequence continues at coordinate 37,940 of NW_013671567.1, forward strand.
TCTTTATAAAATCATGTCCGTATTTTGATGCTCTTTCCTTTTGATTTAAAACACTGACTGTCTTTCATACAGTCTTTATTTGATTTTAAACACCGCCTGTCTTTGTTTTCTTATTGACTTAAAATTGTCCCTAAAGTTCTTCTCTTCATCTAGAGCTTTGATCATTTTTTCAAATCAGTCGTTTTTATGTCTCTCTCTCTCTCATTAGTGCCCTCAAGTGTCTCACTGTTAAACTTGTATACTACTAACGCTAGAAATCGGGGATCGATACTCGCGGTAGGCGCATCGCAGATAGCCCATTGTGTACCTTTGCACGTAAACACAAGCAAACAAACTTATTAGTATGGCTCACGAACTCATTAGTATTGATCAAAGTTTCATTATTATGGACTTGGGGCTTATTAGTATTAATCTTGGACGTACTTATGTGAATCTAGGACTTACTAGTATGGATCAAGGACGTACTTATGTGAATCTAGGACTTACTAGTATGGATCAAGGACGTACTTATGTGGATCTAGGACTTACTAGTATGGATCAAGGACTTTTGTCCAACATTTTACTAATTAGTTTTCCTCTTATTGACGGCCAAGCTTTTATGAGAAAAACAAAGCGACCGCTTTTGCTCTCTTTTTTTTTTTTTTTGGATTTCTTCAATGCTAGATAGCCTGTAGTAATTATTGTTTCCCTGATTCAACAGAACGAGCGGAGGGGAGATAGGAGCAAGATTACCCAAGGTAGGCCTGACACGATTCGTGACTTAGATAAATCGTTTAGAATTATATACATTCAAAGAACAAACAAACTGATGGAGTTGCGAAGCACGGAGGCGTTTTATGTAGTTTTAGTTACTCGGAGAACACTAATGGAATATTCCACTTCTAGTTTCTGACGCTGCTGATCTAGAAAAACTGTCGACCGTAAAACTTAATGACAGTTATCAAGATGCCCACTAGGTCACGCTATTATTCTGTGTAAAACAAACACTATACCGAAGTACAATGTTGGATAATTTGTCGTTCTAGGCAATGTTTAAAAGTGTTGTTCTCGATGGACTCCAACAAATTAACATAAATACTTTTTTTTTGCGTGTAAGAAGCCCCCACCACACCTGCCCCAGTGGCACAGCGTTAAGTCTAAAGGCTTATAACGCTAAAAATCGAGCTTCGATACCAGTGGTGGTCATAGAACGACACAGCTCGTTGTGTAGCTTTGTGTTTAACTAGAAACAAGCAAATCGTGTAAGAAGACTATCCGCATGTTGATTTTATTCTCATTTTAGGCTTACAAAAAACAACTTGTTTTCCTGTTTTATGTTTATTATCTTCCATACCTTATGACCACAGTTTTAAAGGTCAGTAATAGATGGCTAAGGTTGTCAAGAGGGCGCTATATAGTCTTTTCTCTTAAAATCGGGGCGATCAAGGCCTGGTATTTTGCGAGTCATAACGTCCAAGGTTCGAACATGCGATATGACGATAAACAAGTTCTGCCTTACAAAAGGGACAGCTATCCTGTAAAGGGTATACGAGTAGGCGCTATGGGTGCTGCTGAATGGTTCCTCCCACCATCACTCCAATGGTTAGCAGCTGAGCATTGGAGGCTCTGACCTGGCCGGGTCTCCACAATTCACGTGCAGATAAACCAAATACTTCTAAAAAAATCCACTAAAGAAACCTATGAAATTTAGTTTAAGCATAAAATTATGCAGGTTAGTTTCTGCTTCTTTATTTCTTATATTACTGTAATATTCTAGTCGAAAATCGTACGCTAGGTAGAGGTGCTGCACTGGTCATAAGCTCCTTACTAAAAACAAACACTTCGCTGTTGTTTGTTTTATTATTTCATTTGTTTTGGTTATTTTTAAGACAAAAGTGGGCTATCTGTGCCACTCCTATTGCAGAGTTCGAACCCTAGATTTTTGCGTTATAAGTCTTCAAGTGTATAACTACGCCAACGAACCCGAGAAATAAAAAGAATGCATACATACAAGTCTTAGCTTTACACAACATGTTTCTTGTTTCAAGATCAACTTACTACAGTTCTTTTAATACATGTTTATGTAGTTTGATTGGGTAAAGTTTCTTGGAAGGTTTTATTTCTTTTGGAAAAGATAAAACCGTATCAAGATTTATTATCTACCCAAAACTGTCAAAGCACCCCTTCTTATCTGCGAAAAATGCAACATGTTAGACGTTTGTTTATTTATAATAAATATTCAATAAGGAAGTTAGTGCTTTCCTGACCTCGTGATGGAGGCAGGCAGGGAGTGGGGGGTAGTCCATTCTCACGATGTAATAGCTGAAGTTTGACAGGAGGTTTATGAAACACGTTGCTATAAAATAACGGTTTAAAAAATCATTTACGAGCCTCACTGCATTTTTTTTTTTTTCATATATATACAGATCTGAATAACAGAGCAAGGACTGAAACCTTCACCAAACACAAAAACAAATTAGCATGTTAACAACTTTGATCTTTCATAAACTGGTTTAAATTTGTTTGATTCAAAGACAAAATATAGAAAAAAAGATTGATAGAATGTTATAGTAGTCAGGACCCCAATGGCTCAGCGGTAAGTCTGAAGGATTATAACGCTAAAAACAGAGTTTTGATACTGGTGATAGATACAGCACAGATAGCTCATTGTTAGCTTATAACGCTAAAAACAGTTTTGATATTTGTGATGGGCACAGCATAGATAGATCATTATGGGCTTCTAACGCTAAATACTGGGTTTTATACCCGTGATGGACACAGCACAGATAGCCCATTGTGTAGCTTTGTGATTAATAACAAACAACAACAGTATTGACAGACTGTTCTGATTAACATTCCATACGCCCTCTACGTAATGTCACGAACCACGATAGTGGTTCATAATAGGGATCACAAGGAATTGCACAAATCCCTAATATAATGTTCGGGCAAAAAGCACCTTAAACATTAAAGATTCATTTCAAACAAGACTTTAAAACCTTTAATACTGACTGCTAAGACTGTACACAAATACAAATGCACAAAAAAGCACGCATCTTAGATTTATAAGGAAAAGAAAATCCGCTCAACGGCCCGTTTGTAATTCTTCTTCATATTATTATCTTGCCAGCCTACAACAAAAAACGGCCTCCAAACCTTTTATAAAATACTAAATAAGGTACCGCGAAGGTCGTAGTGGTATTGAAAAGTCGATTTGTTTCTTCTATGTTTTACATAAGCTAAAAACATCATAATTCTAGTGTAAACGATGTCATCATTATCCATAGAAGTTAGCTTTCTTACAGGTGTATGGTGTTCCTTTAAAAAGCTTACGTACAGAGTTAAACAGTAATTACCAGCCAATAATAGATGAACATTAGATGACCGTAACAGGTAGATACCCAACGCTTTGTACACTATACAACTGGTGTCTTTGGGGAGCTGTATTATGTATCAATACACATAATATTTAATTTCATTGTACACATTCGTAGAGTAATAACTTTATAAGACACGAAGGTTTACTTAAAGCAATCTTTTATTTTAAAAGGCTGCTTTTCTACTAGTAACATTTTATACACGCTTAGTGGGGGCTGTCTTAATCTAGGCATGTATTGCTATGCATTATATGTAGATAATTTAGTTACACAGAAGCTATAAATGCTCACTATATTCCCAAACAAATCTCCATGACAATCTCCATCTACAACTTAACCTTTTACACCTCGAACTAATGTGATCAAATAGCCAATAGCTACAGTAAATCATCATGACCCGTACCAGCTGGCTACAAGTTATGTTTATTATCATTATAATGTATAAAGTAGCTAACATATCAAGTAATCCTTTGCCCATAGTTAGTATGAAAAAGCCTGAAAGCAAGAAAAATAAAAAAATTGCGAATTTAAAAAACCTGCAAATGAGGATAATAAAAAAAAGTAAGGAAACAAGGCTAGAGATACTGTAGACATAATTTACTCAAACTATAAATCCCTGTTTTGACTCCACCACGGGTTCGACTTTCCGTTCAACTAAATATGCTCGCCGCCCTTTCAGCCGTGGAAGTATTATAAGGTAATGGTCAATCCCACTATTCGTTGGTAAAAGAGTAGCCCAAGAGTTGGCGGTGGATGATGATAACTAGTTGCCTTCTCTCTAGTCTTCCACTGCTAAATTAGGAACGACTATCACAGATAGCCCTCATGTAGCTTTGCGTGAAATTCAAAACAGTCCAAACCAATCTCGTCTTGGTGGAAGCGCATTGAACTAATAGTCGGATGGTTGTGAGGTCGAGGCTGACTTGAACCGTGTTGTCGTGTCCTTCAGCAAGACACCAGCTGTTAGGTGGTGGGTGAGGGAATGTTAACCTGCGAAGGACTGGCATACCGTACAGTAGGAACGTGTCGCCAATCTCATCCTTTTGTGGCATTAAGTTGGAGTACAGCATCAGATCCTGTGTGCCATCTCGATATGGAAGTGATCTGACCTTTAATTAAGTTTGATAGTCCCGTCTGATAACGTCTTTATGATACGAGTGTATGTATATTTTGCGTTGGAACTTACTGTTACACACCTTTTAAAAAAGGGATTACTTTTCGGCGGCATCACACTACCTTACATGACAGTAATGTCAAAATATAGTTATGATACGTGCCGGTCCACTGAGACTTCATATCGAGTGTGATGTGACTTGCTTATTTGCATATCCAACCCTCTGTATAGTGCGAGCTTCAACTACCTGAATTCAGACTACAGATCCTCTTACGAGCTCCAACTGTTTGAAAACTAAACATCCCACAGTTAAAAAATCTGAAGTCCAGCTGTTTAGGCCTGAACAGAACATAGATGAAAATAAAGAAATGCATTTTCATAAAAATCAACTCAACTTTACATACTTCTGAACCCGAACTTCTGACGAGGATTTCATTTTTTGTCAAGTACAGTGTAGTAGCATGAAACGAATCAATGAGGAAACTAAGCTTTTAAAGGCAGATAGGTAGATAATGTACATTATGTTTATTTCTTGAATATCCTTATAAAACAGTTTAATTAATTTATCAGTGAACTTTGAATTACGTTGTTCATAATGTAGACATGACATTTGATTGGTTTATTCCAAGTGCTCTAGCAAGTTGGATAAAAGGCAATCCTCTCACCTTGCGGTTTGTAATTGGTTGATCCCCTTCGAGTAGGTTTGTGATTGGTTGATCCCCTTCGAGTAGTTGTGGTTATTTACACTTACCAATAACTCCACATTTCAGATAAAAATAAAATAAACGGAAAGCGTGGCTAAAATAACATGAACAAATCTTCATTATATAAAGTGCATGTTTCCATCATCTTGATGGATTGAGTGTGCTTTGAGCTTTGTTGCCATGGAGTTTTAGATCTAGTCTCAAACAAAACAGAAACTTTAGAGAATATACAGCAAGGAATGGGGATTTTTTTAATGTACAGCGAGTAAAGACTGGCACACAAATGCGGATTATGCAGCTTTGCTGACTTACTAAAACGCTTAATTTCAATCTAAAGTATCCATATAAAATTATAATTATGTTACACAGTACTTTAAGTCCTAATAAAACTAGCTTTAAGAAAATAAAACATCTTGAAACCCAGAGAAATTAAATTCAATGCAATTCCAGACGCATACACTTGATTGATGCTATTGACATTAATCACATTTTATGGGAATGCCGAGGGCCCTAGCAGTCCCTAATTTAGCAGTGAAAGACGAGGGAAGGCAACTAGTCATCACCACTTACCGCCAACTCTTGGGCTACTCTTTTACCAACGAATAGTGGGATTGACCGTCACATTATAACTCCCCCATGGCTGTTTGTTTTTAATTAAGCACAAAGCTACACAATGGGCTATCTGTGCTCTACCCACCACGGATATCGAAACTCGGATTCTAGCGTTATAAGTCCGCAGACCGCTGTGTTACTGGGGGACACCCCCCACGGCTGAAAGGGTAAGAATGTTTGGTAGGACGGGGATTCGAACCCGCAGACTGCGAGTGGAGCGCCTCCTAACCACCTGGCCATGCCGGTCCTAACATAAATGTGAGTGATCTCTTCTAACTTTGTTTTGTTCTTATGAGTCTTCGTTGACTTCAAAACGTTAATTATTACTTTCTTGTTTATTTTTGAATTTCGTGCAAAGCTACACGAGGGCTATCTGCACTAGCCGTCCCTAATTTAGCAGTGTAAGACTAGACGGAAGGCAGCTAGTCATCACCACCCACCGCCAACTCTTAGGCTACTCTTTTACCAACGAATAG
>NW_013671567.1:44452-54451 GCF_000517525.1 Limulus polyphemus
CACCAAGGGTTTTACTAGGTAACTTGGCCCGAACGGGTACCCGTACGGTCCCTAAGTTTACCGTACTTAAGTCGTAAGCGTAAAGACGGAAGGGACGAGACTAGTCATCACCACCTACCGCCAACTCTTAGGCTACTCTTTTACCAACGAATAGTGGGATTGACCGTCACATTATAACGCCCCCCACGGCTGAAAGGGCGAGCATGATTGGTGGGACTGGGATTCGAACCCGCGACCCTCTAATTGCGAGTCGAGCGCCCTAGCCACCTGGCCATGCCGGGCCATTACTTTCTTAATAGTATAAGAATGTATCCACACATTCATCGCAATGGATTTTTGGGTAGGACGGTTCTCCATCGTAACTAGAAACTCCAGTTTAGAGATGTGAGCGTGCTCTGGATTGGTTAATGGTTTAGAAACCTGTTGCTATTCTCGGACGAACTCTCATTGTGCGCTCTTTCCACTTCCATTAAGTGAACCGAGGGCACCTTTCTTTGCAATCTTGTGTTCTTTGGCAATATCGTTTAACAGCTTCGCTATATGAATAATATTTCTCTTCAGAAAGGCTTTTTATGTTTTCCTAGTAACCCTAGTCTAGAATTACGTGAACAATACAAAGAGTAGCTAAGCATTGTCAATTTCGAAAGCATCACAAGCGTTTCATAGTTTTCTTAATAATTATTGTTAAATATTCTCTCCAAAACTATCACTATAAAATATTATCGACTTCACCGCCATCTATCTTATATATTTTCATATTTCTTGAATTAGTCCGACTCAAAGTTGACTGAATTTACACATTAGACATACGGAAAATATATAGAATAGTTATTCCTTTAAAATGTTAGCTTCTCTCATAATTATTTATTTAAAATCCCAGATTGGATTTATTATAAAACAACAACACGGATACAATTTAAAACATTAAACTGACTTTACAATTTGCCAGTTGTAGCTCAAACAGGAATAAATTAAACGTTTTTCCCAGTTAGCGACTCGTTGAAAATACATCCTTTATTAATATTTTGTATTTTCAATATGAGAGCGACACATGAACTATAAACGACCTAAGTTCAGTCATGGTTGTCCCTAACTGTTAATCAGTGGGAGGGAAATCATTCAACAGCAACTCACCATCTTCTTGCTAGTCTTATAGCCAGATTGACTGTTACCTATATAACGCCTCCACAGATGAAAGTGCAGATCGTGTTTTGCAACATGTCGCGGGTCGGACTTTCCAATCCGCAGCCAAGCACGCTATGCACCGGGCAACATAAAAAGCACGAAATTTCTCGGAATCTAATGTCGTATAGCAACAATCTCTATAAACTGCGCTTTATAGAATACTATTAAAGATAGTGGAAAAGTTTACCTTTCGCAAACAGTGATGACGTAAGAAGGTTTGTTTCAAAAATTATGTATGCACATTGTGTATACATATATATGGTACGCAAACAAAGGCTGTCATTTTATTTACATATAAGGGTATATTATTATTCTGTCTTGCTAGTTGAATAATCTAGTTTACCGTAAATTTTCGATGCCTCAAAGCACGCGCAGTACGGTTAATTTTGTTCCATAAGGTACATTTCCCATCATTCTCTTTTTCTGCGAGTGGTGGGCAATAAACACGATATAAAGTAAATGGTAAACAATTGTACAGATATTCTTGTGATGAGCTTACAAGTTAACAGTCACTGGAAAAACAAGATGAAAAGTTTTTTTTATTTATAGCCTTAACCAAATATATTAATGAAAATGTGATATATCTATATAAATCTAACAGTGCTGTCGGCTTTATGTCCAGGTAACTACTTCTATATAAATCTAACAGTGCTGTCGGCTGTATGTCCAGGTAACTACTTCTATATAAATATAACAGTACTGTCGGTTGTATGTCCATGTAACTACTTCTATATAAGTATAACAGTACTGTCGGTTGTATGTCCATGTAACTACTTCTATATAAATATAACAGTACTGTCGGTTGTATATCCATGTAACTACTTCGCCGGGTGTGGATGGATCTTCACCAAAATTGGTATAGAGGTTCATTAGGTCCATGCAGGGGCACATACAAGTTTTCAGTTTTTTTTACGGGCGTTTTTTACAATTACATATAAAGGAAGCAGCTTTTCATGTCATAAGATAACCTTTCATTAATCATGAATTTACATAACTTCCGTATATAGTTATAAAATATATAAAAACTATATACACACATACATATATATTCCCAGTTTTCTACACGTACATAGTAACTTGTCAGTAATGAAGGAGCTTAAACATGCCGAGATGTTGACATTTTTTGCGCTTCATTATGATATCACTGAATACTGGGTCGAGCGTTACCCATTAGTTAGCGTGCCCGGATTGTGAATCTGAGGTTTCAAGTTTCGCGTCCCGTTACCATAAAAACACAATCTGCACTTTGGATGTGTTGTGAGAGTAGCGATTAAATCACACTACTTGGTCAGGTAAGAGTAGCCAAAGAGTTGGCGGAAGGTGCTTCTTTCTAGCTGCCCTTTCTTTAGTCTGTCACTTCAAAATTGTAGATGACTACGTGTAGCTTTACGGGAAAGTTATAAAACAAACAATGAATCCAACGAACACAATGAATACCAAAATGAACAAAAGAAAAGTGCAATTTGAAAAGTGGATAAAAATTAACAAAAGAAGTTAATTTATCAATATTTGCAAAACTTACCAATTAAAGCCTCTAAGAAAGATTTTCAATAGACCTCCCGATATTTAAATAATGCTATAACAAATTACACTATTATTTTCATTATTGTTATTATCATTTATTTTATTGAGTGAATCCAAGTCAGACTTGTAGATAAAGATGAAGACTTTTACATATTTGAACTTAGGTTGAAGGAAACATTGAAAAGGTTATGTGTTCGTTCGTTCGTTTATTTTAGGGCAAAGCCACAATGGATTTTAGCGTTATAAGTACATAAACTTACCGCTGTCCCATCTGGTGACTCTTTGAAAAAAATCTGATCTACACTCCAAGAAATATAAACTTAATTGGACTTTTCCTAATAAACGCTTCTTCCAAACAATGCGACACGTTTAAAAGAGACGGACAAACGCTTCTTCCAAACAATGCGACACGTTTAAAAGAGACGGACAAACGCTTCTTCCAAACAATGCTATACGTTAAAAAAAGACAAACTTCTTTAAACACGTTAAAAAAGACAAACTTCTTTAAAACAATGCTATACGTTAAAAAATACTGAAACATCTGAAACTCTATATTTTAGTTCTCAAAGTAACAATGGGTTAGTTAAGATAATTCTTCCAATGCCAGATTTATTTTTAGACCAACAATTATGAAACAAAAAATATACATGCTTTAACGTTTTGAAACTTGAGTCCGGTAAACCCAGGGACATTGAAAAGGAATACCCTTTCTTCTTGGGGGTACAAAATTCCAAATCCACTTGTGATTAATGTTAAACTTTTAAAGGTTAAAAGAAAGGTTATATATTACGTTCTATATACCGACCCCTGGTAATTAAGGAGCTAAATTTATGATGATCACACACATTAAGTAGGAATACGATATATCTGTTCTTAAAGTAAAGCTTGAAACCAAGAGATAAATTAAACCGACGAGTAAAACATCTGCTTTTAACAAAACTTCCAGAACCAAGCCCACTGGATGCAAAGCTACGATAGATAAAACATCTGCTATTGATGAAACTTCCAGAACCAAGCTCACTGGATGCTAAACTACGATAGATAAAACATCTGCTATTTTAACAAAACTTCCAGAACCAAGCCCACTGGATGCTAAGCTACGATAGATAAAACATCTGCTATTGATGAAACTTCCAGAACCAAGCCCACTGGATGCTAAGTTACGATAGATAAAACATCTGATTTTAACAAAACTTCCAGAACCAATCTCACTGGATGCAAAGCTGCGATAGATAAAACATCTGCTTTTAACAAAACTTCCAGAACCAAGCCCACTGGATGCTAAGCTACGATAGATAAAACATCTGCTTTTAACAAAACTTCCAGATCCAAGCCCACTGGATGCTAAGCTACGATACATAAAACATCTGCTTTTAACAAAACTTCCAGAACTTAGCTCACTGGATGCAAAGCTGCGATAGATAAAACATCTGCTATTGATGAAACTTCCAGAACTTAGCTCACTGGATGCAAAGCTGCGATAGATAAAACATCTGCTTTTGATGAAACTTACAGAACCAAGCCAAGTGATTTAGGCTTTATTTGTAAGAAATGTGGTAGTATAGAAAGTTAAAAACAGTTGCCACGAGGTTATCTATTTAGTTCGTATAGTAGGGTGCACGAGAAATCAGGTTGTATAAGGTTTAAAATATTCATATAATAACATATGCTAGAAAACATAAATACAGAGTCCTCGGGTGAAAATGGCAAGTTTGTTTCAGCGCAAAGCTACAGAATGGCTATTCGCGCTCTGTCCATCCGCCACCGCGAAAAATAGAACCAGAGTTTAGTGTTGTAAGTTCTTAACTTACCGTTGATTTCCCCCCCCCCTACCCTGGAGAAGAATTGAAAACGAAATACGTAAAACAATTCATGTTCCCCAAAGTTTGCTTTGCGTTAAGAATTATAATATAGTAACAGCCGTAAGCGTGCTTCTTGGCATCAATTTGAATCGTTTATCAGAATTTCACAAAGACCAACATGATATTTCAAGCATAGTGTCATTGCTAAGGTCGTACGTTTGTATAAATACATAATATTTGGAGATCACAGACATAATAAACCGTTTCTAAAAGATAGGGTGAATACAATTAAGTTTGCATAATATTTCTGGAGGTATAATCAAACCGTTCAAAAAATAAAACAAACATACTAATAGGCAACATAAATGAAGAGTAATTCTAAAATACTAAACCGGAATGTAGTCCTAGCTAGTTTTACTTAGATCGTGCCACAATCGATTCTAAAATACTAAACCGGAATGTAGTCCTAGCTAGTTCTACCTAGATCGTGCCACAATCGATTCTAAAATACTAAACCGGAATGTAGTCCTAGCTAGTTTTACCTAGATCGTGCCACAATCGATTCTAAAATACTAAACCGGAATACAGTCGTAGTTAGTCTTTAACCAAGACTGTGCAACAATCGAATTGTAATGAAAGTTCTAAAATATCAAACCGAAATTCAGCATAAATTACGATGGCTTTGTTTGTTTTAGCTTTTTAGGGTTGTAACAATTTAAACTTAGCGCTTTCCCACCAGGGAACACATAGATAAAGAAGGGAACTCATTTCATTCGAAAAGAGGAGGAAATGATGCTCTTTAGAGTGAATAACGTGGAAAACTTTTGTAAACGTTTCGTCTATGGTAGCGCAACGGAGTAAATCCTGTTTATAGTCTATTTTACAGCTCCAGCGATTTAAAAAAAACACTTAAAACTAAATATTGAAAACTTTGCTCAAAACAACACATTATTGCTTTAAAAAACAAAGGGATGTTTTTTTAATAAACAACCTATATAAAAAAAACAAGAATAAGCAAATGAGCAAACTTAATGAAATAGGTGTTCGTGTTATATAAGACAACGAAATGATACACTTGTTCTAAAGAAAGCGTGCTTACTTTAAAATGTACCGTTACTCGACAGCTTTTGTAGCAATAACGACACAAACTGCATTTTGTTAATTCCGTTGTCATGGTAACGACAGTCTCGTGGGGAATCAACAAGCGAAAGTAACCATGGTAACAAGTATTCTCACCTCGTACGATACCACACAAGAGAAGCACACATTTTTAGTTAGCGACATACGAAGTCGAATGTCGATTTAAATGTGTGATATTTCGTACTCTTCTCGTGATAAACTATAATACGTGTCTGTTTCTTCTGGTGTTAGAAAGGGCACCAGTCAGGTGTGATATCAAAAACTGCGAAAAGTATTTCAGAGAAAAAGCTTGGGGCTTTCGCTACAGACAGTTCTGTTCATTATTAAAGAGCGTACAAAACATTAAACTTGTAGAATATCTCTAAAGCAAACAAACATGTTTTACCCCTATACAGTAAATTTATTTGTCTTCTTAAATAACACTGTTAGATTGTTCTTTGCGAGAACACTGTTAGATTGTTCTTTATAAGAGAATTATCAGATTCATTTTATGAGCACATGGTAATGTTCTTTTTGCTTACAGTCCATAGCTCTGTACTGTTTATGTTGTTTTAAGGTTTATTTTATCACCTACAGAAAAACCAAAGTGATACAAAAGTTACAACTAAAGACATAAAATATTTATTTTCACCAAAAAGTGTACCGAACCAATAACAAGAACATAATTTAAAAGAAAAAAAAAGATTTTCGATCTTTGGCAAGTTGTTAAATTCATCATTAATATACTACGTAAGCACTAAAAACACTGCTTTAAATAACAAACTTAACTGTACAACAAGAAAATAAATCTCGTCTCTCTCTATCATCTTGCGATGAACATGAAAACCGTCTCAAAACTCTCTGAAGCTATGGTTATAAACATAAGCTGTCGTAGACGCACAAGATGGGAAATATAGCATAGAACCCATTTGTCAGGCTGTCTAAATGAAAAATACCTACACGAAATTGGTTTCAGCTCGTTGAAGTAGCTGCTACAACCAGTAGTAGTTACTTAGAACAGACCTGTTTCTAAATAAATATATAATATATAATGTGTATGCACATCACAAGGGATTAGAGGACTAATAGGACATTTACTATATAGGTGTAGCATCCACAGGTTTCTCATTGGAAATTAACAGAAGCAATTTTCCAGAGTCTCAGCACGTGTTTACAAAAGAAGTAAGTGTGTTAGTAACTCCTGGAACATTAAGTACACACGTTAGATAAATGTTCGTGTTCACTGTTACAGAGAAAAGAACGGAATGTTCGTTTTCCCAAAAAAATGTTGTTGTTTTTTTTTGTTTTTTGTAAGGACTAATCAGTAACTGCTTACTAGTGAACAGGATCTTGTCCAGTAACAAAAACATAACTCGAAATAAATTCAATCACTATTCTTCTGTGAGAGGGAAGGGCAAGGCTGGAGGTGAATCAAACTGGACAGATAGCGGAAATAAACGGGGTCGGGACATACTCCCCCTCAGAAAATTGTGTAATTTAACTGGTAACTTGGATTTATTTTGATGAAATGTTGTCCAAGATATAATGGAAACCAAGAAAAAGAAGAAACAATAATATTTTATTTATTACATTAACAGGTACAAAAATAGAGAACATGGATTGTTTGTAATTAAGCACAAAGCAACACAATGGGCTATCTGTGCTCTGCCCACTACGGGTATCGAAACCCGGATTCTAGCGAGAAAAATGTTAAATATCATGTAAGTAATTATGAGAAAGAGGAACCTGAAAACAATTTTGAGGGTTTAATGGTTTTCTATATATATATATATAGGTCCTCACTTGGAATAATTTTAACTCCTGTAATCATCGTTTCTTGTTCTTGTACGCCCCAGTGAAAGAGTTATCTGTATTTGTGCATTTATCCTGGTGACAAGAAACAAAATTACAAAAAAAAAATCCCAATTGTTTGGGTATTTCATGTCATTCACTTGATAGATTTTGGAAAAAGGGGTTCTTTCCTGGTGTTAAAAACAGAACTATAGATGTATTTATGTATTTCGGATATTAGAGCGAGTCTACACAAGAGCTAGATATACTATCTTTTACTAATTTTTAATTGCTAAACTAGAGGGAAGGCAGCTAGTCAACGACAACCACCGCCAATCATGAACTACTCTAGTCGAATTGTGGATTTCACCACTCTTATAACGGATTTTTACGACAACGACACTCCGACCATGAACCTTCAGGTGGCACGCTTTATTTGAAATGTTTTTGTATTTGATGCTATTCAGCAATTGTTGTTTTTTGTAGGCTCCAGGAAAAAAAAAAAGCTCTTTTGTATTTATGTTATTCCTGTTGACAAGAAACAAAATTAAAATTGTTGTTCTTTTCCGATAGTTCAGCTTTATTTTTACATCATTTAGGCCTATGGAGAAACTTTCTGTTGTATTCGTTTCTCCTGGTGGCAATAAACAAAATTAAAACAATTTTGTTTTATTTTTTAAGTAATATATACATAATGTTTTTCTTTCAACAACTTGTAAATTGTTCGTTAAACATTACCTTTCCGTTTAACAAACATGACCGTGATCATCAACACGGAAGTTAGTGTCATATACACTGTAAGATCAAATGTTTAGGCCAATAATTCAATCAATCAAAACATGACAGATGCTTTTAAGTTAAGAAAAAAATATCAAGGAGAACGGGAAGATACCAAAGCTTCGTTGCTTAGACAATAGACGCGTAGAAACTTTATGAATTTCGGAAACACGACTCTCGATGTGACAGTAAAGTTTACATTATATCTTCTGTTATAAGAAATAGGGTAGTAAATATACAATAACTGCTGAAAACAGTAATATATTGATATTTTATTATCTTTGATTCATATTATCGTGAGCTATATTCTTAGTATTTAATTCTTGTTTATTTGCTAGAGGAAGCTTGTCATGGTGTAGTGATGACGCAACATCTTAAAGCTTCCTGTAGCAAGTAAAAAACGAGTACATTATAAAAATGTTTGAGTGAATTAAGTTATTTAGTGGAGTGCCTTTTAGCGTGCTAAACAGTGAAAGTTAGTGCATCTGTACCTCAGTGACCAAAGCAGTAATTTAATAAGTCAGTTAGCGTGTTTGTTATCGATCGATTAGCGAGGAAATTCTGCAAGTAGATGTACAGAAGTTTTGGAGTTCCGGTTGAAACGTTATTTCTAAGTTAGGCCTACCAGTGAATGTAACCTGTAGCCAATGTTATTGAAGAAATAAATGAATTCTTTATTATTACATATATATATGAATAATTGTATTGGGCTAACAACAATCATCAGGTTAATTCTGGCTCAATATTATCGCAATCAAGAGTTTAACCCTTTTTAGACTTATCTTATAAGTCACAATATATTTTTAAAAAAAGGTACATAAACACACACCTAATATATACATACACACATATACACACACACTTCATATTTTTTTTTATGTATGCCTTGTCTTCATTTCGTAATTCTGACATTGATCAAACTGAAAACAAAATGATAGATTTGGATTTTATGAACTAAAATGCTTACCGCTTTAACCTCCTGGCGGTAGACACAGACACATTTACTTAGCTAAATAAAGTGATTCGTTAATTTTAGAATTCTTTGATTCATAACAATGGTTCTTGAATTTCTAAACCAAAAAACAGTTCAAACATTTATCAGAAGCAGAACTGAACGTGTAATTACTACTACTACCGGTATAAAAGATAAATGACAACGATTATAATCTCCACCAAGCTATTTAAATTATTTTGTCAGCTAAAGATAAGTAATGAATATGTTCGAACTTATCGAAAATTTAAAATCCAAATACTTTTTTTTTTTATTATTATACACCCCTGGCGAAGTGTTCAGGAACTAATACGTATAAATTCTATCTATCAGTTAGTTATTATGCTCTTCATTTTTTTAGGTCTTGATGACAACGTAAGAAATTTTAGAACACACTGACGTAAAACATTTTCCTTAAAATCGATCGTAAACGTAAACAATTATTTGAAATAATAAATAGTTCATGTTTCTGTAAAGATGTCGGACTATTGAAAAAAAAAAAGTATTACGTATTCGTAATTTTTTTTACAGCGAACTATGGTGAGATTTTAATAAATTGAATAGGATATATGGAACATTGACTCAAAGATATGGTTGTTTATTTTTTAGAAATATCTACTGTGTTACAACTAGGAATCGAACCACAGATTTTAACATTGTAAATCCATTAACTTATCGCTGTCTCACCGGGGGAAGACTCAAATAACCTTTGCAAAATGGTTGTAAATATTCATATGATGACTTAAAAATCTAAGCTTAACAATGTATAATATATAGACTTGTTTGTTTGTTGTGGATTTCGTGCAAAGC
>NW_013671568.1:0-924 GCF_000517525.1 Limulus polyphemus
CTGTTGATGGCCTGTGGGACAGCAGAGCATGAAACCACTGGATACACTCCAGCAAAGTTGATGTTTGGTCGGGAACTCTGGTTGCCAGTGGATCTGTTAAAAGGACGCCCACCTTATGAAGAGTTGCCTGAGAATGTGTCAGAGTTTATGAAAGTGTTATCGGAAAGGATGGATGATATTCACCATCAAGTGCGTACAAACTTGAAAACGTCTGCTGATTCGATGAAGTTAACTTATGATAAGAGATCTACTGAAGTCAGCTTTGTACCAGGAGACAAGGTATGGTTGTATAATCCCAGGAAGACCAAAGGGAAGTCTCCTAAGTTGTCTCCTCCATGGGAAGGCCCATATGACATAGTGGATCATCTCTCAGACGTGACTTTCCGGGTAAAATGTGGTCAGCGAGGTAAGCCAAAAGTGGTGCATGCCAACAGGCTTTGGCGTTATCATGGTTCAGGACATTTCAGTTGGGACGAAGTGGAAAACAGAACAAATGACGCTACTGAAGACGTGCCACTTGAAGAATCCACCGTCGACGAAGAAACTCTACTCAGTTTTGAGAAGGGAAACGGTGAAGCTCTTGGTGAAGTTACTGCCACTGATGTGACTGTTACTGATGATGGGACATTTACTGATGAAGCGGATGAACCCCACATGAAGCAGAAACCAATGAGACGGAGATCAGTACGGAAGAAGATACGTCCCGTAAAATTAAGAGACTTTGTTGAATTGTAATTTTGTCTTTGTAATTCTGTACAGTTAATTAAGTTATTGTTAATTGTTATTGGTTTATTGTATGTGGTTGTTGTTCGGGACGAACAATATTAAGGAGGGGGCAGTGTTGCGTCATCGAGATCGCGTGACAATTCTCACGCTCTCTTGTTTCTAGAACTATCTTGCGAATGCTCTAGTATTTGCTAGATA
>NW_013671568.1:934-7220 GCF_000517525.1 Limulus polyphemus
ATATTCGGAAAGAATAAACCAGTTTTATTAAGTAAAGAACTTGTGTCGCTAAAGTTTTGTCGGAACGAAGTTACATAAAGTTAATTAACAAATGGAGACGTAACAATATGAAACTTGTTAAATCCTCTTAAAGGATTGTTTTGATTATAGATTGTAATTTCCAAACTACTCAAGAAATACTAACTTGTTTATGGTTCCTTTGTACACTCTCTACCCCTTTCCTTCTTCTTCAAAATTGGTATGACATTTAATGGATTCATTAAATATTAATGACTCTTTCATTACATTCATTCATTATCATAGAATAAATATAATATTCCTTATCTTGAATCTTATGAACTCTGCCTTAATCCTAACTTTATTCAATGATATTTTATATTATTTTGGTAGGAGATGTAATTATGGAACCCACACAATATTTTCTGTTGTACAAATTGATGAGAAAATAGCATTTTGATGTTCAGTCATTTTGTAAAGTAAACCAAAACCTTCTTACCACCATTTTTTAAACCCATCCATAATTATTGCAGTAGTATTATTATTAATAACAACCTTGATCTCATTATACAATTTCTTTGACCTCATTTATCTGAGCAAGTAACTTGTAACAACTGTCAAATCAACTTTTTTCCTCCTTGAAGACCCTGATTGTAACCATTTTTTTTTATGTCTTCAGTCCCAGCATGCAATAGCTAGTTCATCTCTTATATAAAAAAGCAACCTTTTAAAAAGTCTATCACAATTAAATAATTTGTAATTTAAAAATTATTCCTTTTATCAATGTTCTCCCTTTTAACATAAAATCTTTATGGTAATGTTAACATTTTTTACCTACTGTTTCTCATATGATACTCTTTTTTGCCATTCTAATATCTTTTTCTCTAATACATTTATAGACTTCTTAAGTTTTCTATTAAAGCACTCTGTTTGAATTTTCTAGATTCAACACAGAGGGGGTGCCCTGTTTGTTTTATTGTTAACCTCTGATTGCAAGAGTGGAAGTAGGCAGGAGCTTTGGGAAAAGGGGATTATTACATAATTAGGTTTTATGTTTTGCTACATGTTGAAGTAAAAAATAAATAAAATGTTAGTTCCTAATATATTGAAAACTTGAGGAATTGATTGAATTATTTTTTTCTAACACAAGGATTTTGGAGGTTCAGAAAAACATACACTTCATGTTTCATAAAGTTTGTAAATTTTTAAATTATGCCATTTTTCGTGGAAACATTTTCTGTATCCCTCAGTTTCAAAGAAATATTGATAATTTATTTCACTTTATCATAATGTTATTCCTATGGGTTTGGTCTTCTTTTGTAAGAAAGAATATTGACTTATTGAAAACAGCTCAGAAGAGTACAACTGAGATGATTCAAGGGATGGAAATGTTACCTTGTAAAGATAAATTAAGAGTTCTCATTTCCTCTCGAGGAAAGAAGAGTAAGAGGTGGTTCTATTGAAGTTTTCAAGATTATCCAAGGGGTCAATAAGATGAGAGGACAGAAATTTAAGATTTGATAAAAACAGGCTTTGTTTCAATTAAGACTGAATGAGCTGCTGTTAGAAGTAACAGAGGGTGGCATATTGCAAGAGTTCAATAGGAGTGAATTAATGTTTTCCTGAAAAATAAAGGGTACATGGGATTAATGTTTTACTTTCCTCAAGGATAGCCTTGAGAAACTAAATGAACTTTTTTTTGTCTGTATGTTATGGTGCGTATAATATTTTTAAAGTTGTACGTACGTTACATTTTGAGCTATAAATATTTCACATTTTTTCTTCAATTTATTAAAAATTATCTACCATCAGCTATGTGTATAGAGTATTTTACTTATTGCATGTAATAAATGAAATACTCTACACATATAACTGATGGTGATAATTATTGATAAATTGAAGAAAAAAGGGAAATATTTTAAACTAATAATCTAAGTTAAGGAAATATAAATATAAAAGAGACATCAAGAGTAAGAGATGCATATATTAATAATACTGTAAAGTTATGAATAACTGCATTACTATTTACATGGGAAGTTTTTTACAAATTTTTTAAGGGGTGTGAAATATTACATTTCTTATTGATCTAAATTTTAAAAAAAGGCATGAAGATGTTAAGAGAGACTATATACAAGAAACAATTTTCAAGAAATCTTGTTGTTGATTTCTAAAACCTGATTAGTGGAATTTTCCTGCTAATACACCATGATTTTTCATACTATTTTATTAAAGTTCAGTCTCAAGTCAGTAGAGAACTGAAAAAGATGTATAAATATGTTTATTCAAAACTTGCAAATTACAATGTAATTCCAAAATTTTATTTAATATCTACAGTCCGTTAGGAATAGTAGCATCAAAACTTATAGATTCAAGAGAAATTAGCAACACATTTTGTGTATTTTTATCTGTGTATTTTTATAAAATTTTTAGTTATAAAAATACTAAGTTATATGTAGTCTTTTTTTTTAATTTCTTACAGCCTTCCGTTTTGTAACAGGAAGTAGTCCAAGCATACCATGTGACGTTGTAGATGACTGTATTGGACTTATGCAGGGAATTATATATCACAGTAATGGTATGTTTATGGCTACATGGCATGATATATTAGTAAATGTTGTACTGTAAAATAAATATTCAAATCAGGTAGACTTGCGTGTGACATTCAAAAGAATCTTCTTTGGTTTAATTGCTTTCATGCTGTTAACAGCTATATTACTTCAAGTTCTGAATGTCTAGGATGTAAAGAAGAGCAAGCATTAACTCTCCTAAATTCTTCTTTTAGTCAGGGTCTGTATACACTTTTCCACACTACGTTAGCTGTGGCTATCACTGATGTATTTTCTGGCATATGGCTATTATGTTCTTTTTGATACTTTAGCCCATTGTAGTGTTGCATAGTGCTCATCCCCTCCTCCTGCAACATATTAGCTGACCTCTAAAGATCTTCTTTCCTGCATTGTTTTGTTTCTGAAGGAATTTCACCTTAACTACTTTCTTATTCAGGAGAAGCATATCAGCATTAGTTGGTTATTAGAGTTCTAGTCTCTTGAGCATATTTTGATTGTTCTTCCTTGAGTTGATGCGCAAGTAATATTTGTTCATCTTCCTTCCTTTTCTCATCTACTTCTCATTAATGTCCACTACTTCTACTTCCTCCTTTTGACACTTCTGAGTGGCCATATGTAGAAGTAAGCAAGGTGGGTCATTGTGACCCATTCAATGACTTTTTTTATATTCCAGATTTCCGTTCCAACTATTGGGAGGGGAAGGGATCATCTCATTTGTTCATGTGTGGGAATCTTGGGTTCAACATGTCCTTTACTTTAGTCTTTACCTTGTTTCATCTTCCTCCTCTTTCTGTTCAACCAATGTCTTTTCCTTTCCTTCTGATCCAGCTTGCTCAAATTTCTAGTTGAAAAGTAGCAATTTCTACCATCTTTTTGTGGTTCCCAAGAAATCAGGAGACTTGAGATGCTATAGCATTCTTTCATTTCAGTCTTTAACTCAAGACACTTCATTTCATTAAGGTTCTTACAAAAGTTTCATCATCAAGGAATTGGGTAATGAAGATGGATAAGGGGTGTTGCAAAATAAATCACACTTTTTTTTCCCCGAGAGCATAACAAAGTAAAATAAGATTTTAATTCAATCAAGAAAGTAATTCCAAGTATCAATATTGCTTGATTGGGCCACCATTGTTCTCACGCACGAGTTTTAATCGATTTGCAAAAGATATCAGCAATGCAACCAACATGTCTGTTTCTGTGGCTGTCTCTGTGAGCACATCAGTAAGAACACGAATCAAGGTTTCACGTTTGTGTCTCTCGCATTCAGGCAAAGTTTTCAACACTTTTTCATGAACCACTCTTTCAAA
This sequence comes from Limulus polyphemus, assembly GCF_000517525.1. Lineage (NCBI taxonomy): Eukaryota > Metazoa > Arthropoda > Merostomata > Xiphosura > Limulidae > Limulus > Limulus polyphemus. The sequence goes on from NW_013671568.1 coordinate 4,806, forward strand.
TTCAACAATTCTGAAACTTTTGAGGCATTAATCGAATTCCCTTAGTCAGTCTTGATATAATTTTCCTTTTTTTATGCCTTCTGTTCTCTGCCTTCTTTCTTGGGAACATGCCAAGTTAAGTTACTTCAAGTGATTCCTCATTGTTTCATTTTGACCAGTTCAACTATTATGAGAACTTTATCATTAGGAATCAGTTCTACTACCACCATGAGAACATTGTTTTCAGTAACCAGTAACATTCCATTTCCACAATGATATTCAACGTCTATGACTTCATGGCTAGCTGCTGTTTAATTCTTTGTTTTAAAAGCCATGTGACTCAACTGTTCACTCATTCTTGCTAATGTTTTCCTTGGATGTTTACCTATCCTACTGGGCTACCTTTTATAGAGTTAGTACATTAGAAATACAATTTCTTATCTATTGCTGACTCCTTAACAAAATGCTTTTTTTCTTTATGTTTTGGTTTTGTGATAAAAAAAAGTAAGCAAAAATTTTTCTTATAATGTGAGATTCTGTGTTTCAATCGATATGTACAATTGGGACTATTGTATGTTAGCTATACCTCTGCAATTGTTTGACAGAATTACACCCTCTGTGCTTTTGCACCATGAGAGAGGGATACCTTCTGAAAGTAGACAGAGAATGATATCTGGTGGCTGATGATAACTTGGGAAGTATCTTTTCCCCTTCCATGTGCATGTCCTTGCATAGCATTTAAGACTGTTCAGTTTAAAAGAGTTATTATTTAGTGATTTAATCTTTAAGAATTATTTAATTTTCCTAACAAGAGTGTTAAAAGTTAATTATTTTAAAAGCAATAGTTATAACAAGTTTCATTACGTAACTCTGTAGGAGTTGTACATTGTATATCTAGTTTAATTGTTATACTAGGGTTTTGTAATATTGTTGACATCATCTTACTCAAAGCTTCTACGTTTTTCTTATTATGCTTAATATTTTTGTTACTAGAGGGCTAGATATTTGTAGATTTTTCTGTCATGTGTTATAAATACATCCAGATACAGAGAAGTTAAACTAGGTTAGTGAAAGTAAAAGTGAAGGTAATTAATTATGATTGTCAGTTTAGCCATAGTGGGCAATATCTAAAGTGAGTTTCACAGTTTGTATTGTAACAACAGAGATAAAGAAGAAGAATTTGTTTTGTCAAAGGGTGTTCTAAAGCAATTGAACCCGCCTGTGTGGACTTTGACAAAAAAGAAACAATTATTTAAAGCTCTGGATACAATTTCACAGCTTGTATTGTAACAACTGAGACACAGAGGAAAAATACTTCTAAAATAATTGAACCAGCCTGTGTGCTCTTTTGATGTAAAAAAGAATGATTTAAAGTTCTGGATACAACTGTATGTAACCAATGGGGTAACATAAGTGAAATTATCATTGATTGTATTGTGATAATAGAAGAGAGAAGAAATAATTCTTCTTGTTAATTAGGTTCTAAAGTAATTGAACCAATCTGTTTGGATGTTTGATGAAAAAAAAGAGAATTAGTTAAAGCTTTAGATTCAACTATGGTAAACAATAATGTAATAAATTTTTGTACATGTGTTTGACTTGTTTTAAACATATATTATTTTAAAACAAGTGGATTGGGTGCTGTCTGTTTATTGTTAAAATTTAGTGCCAACAATTCAGACACCTACTGTAAAGAATCTATTCAAAAACCTGACAGATTCCCATTCTCCTTATGATGTTTTATATCTCCAACAAATATGAAGCTTTTTTCTTTATCTTTTTCTGATCATATATGATGTTCCTAGTGCACTATTCTAGAATTATAGAACCTGTGCTTTAGTCAATCTGCCTGGATCTTTTCAATTTTTTCTGAGTGCCCACTGACTTGATCAGTACTTTCAAATGGGGATGTAGGTGCCTTAGTCACAACAGCATGTCAAGTCATTTGTTATTACTAGTTCCCTTCTCTGAGAATCATCCATTACAACATATTGTGCTCTGACTCTGTGTACCTCTTATTAATATATCAAAAATAAAGATGATGCTAGGTTCTTATTTTATATTCTGGCCTGTTATTATCTATAGTTTATCTAATTGTGGCTACATTGAAACCATATAATGGAAAACTTATAATCTAAAAAGAATAATTCACAGTGCAGAAGGTCACATGACACAGGGAAGTGAAGAGTGAGAATTTATTTAAATGTTTCTTTTGAATTAAGAAATTTCAACTTTAACAGTATAAAACTTTGAATTATAAATTACATTTTAATGCCAAGTTTATTGATATACATTATTAATAAAGTAATTTAATTAAGGGAAAAAACAAAGACAATTGTACATTTCACAAAAGCCTCATTTATTAACAATCATGGTTTTGCCAGTAAAGGCATCATGGTAACATGGTCTTTAACCCAATGACTACCAGTTACTAAC
>NW_013671568.1:8163-8989 GCF_000517525.1 Limulus polyphemus
ATAAACCGTGGGGTCAGCAGCGTGAACTTTGTACGTTGTCCGTAGACTATCTCACGCTTTTTGGTGGTCACTCTCGTTCAACCGAGCGCGTGCGCATTTGAACATTACTGTAGATATGATAGTAAGAAAACTTTTCGGTACTTGAATATCATTTCTTTGAACTTTCAAACAAGTTTATTTCAACATATGTCCGTGTATGTTTTTTCAGAGTAGAGACAAAACTAATTGCCACTACTAACAAATGTATGTAACAGTTTATAGTAAGATAGTAAGAAATCTTTTTGGTACTTGAATATCATTTCTTTGAACTTTCAAACAAGTTTATTTCAACATATGTCCATGTATGTTGTTTCAGTATAGAGACAAAACTAATTGCCACTACTAACAAATGTATGTAACAGTGTATAGTACAGGTGGTTTCAATAAACACCGCCTGAGCCTGACCCCTTGTTACTTGATACATCCTGTTAGAAGAGATTACCAAACGATACAGACACCATAAATTACAAAGAAAATTACTTTACAGCACTTAAAAGATTAGTCCTGATCACATTCCTCTCATTACAGGCAAGATTTATGTTGGAATGCAAAACCTAAGCACTTCAAACAATTGAGACCACCAACTGTGAGAATGTCATAGCTTCCCTGTATTATTTAGTATTTAGCCTGTTTCACAACCAACATATGGGTTTTATTGTTGTCACTACTGAGTTTGAACCATATGCAAAATATCAGAATAAACTATATATATATATCAGTTACACTGTTTTAATTCTAACACAATAACAACAGAAGTGTGGGTCTTACTGCAAAGCAAAGATTGTAA
>NW_013671568.1:9540-14478 GCF_000517525.1 Limulus polyphemus
AGTTCTCTATCATTTTTTCAATTCACAAATGCACACTTGCATTGCCTACTAAGAAAGTTAGTATCGGTAGTCATCGGGTTAATAAATGAAGTTTTTGTGAAATGTTCAGTTGTCTTTGTTTTTTTCTCAATTCTGTAATAATGGAGTTTCACCAAGTACCAATGATTTCAAATATCAGTTATGTAGATTAACTAAATTTTGAATGTAGCTCTGTAAAATTGTTGCAACATGCACTTTGACCAACCCCTACCCATATTCAGTGTGCTAATAAACTGATATAGATGCATATTAATAAAGACAAAGTTATTTTGGTTGTTTTGTTACTAACAGCCATTATTTTGACATATACAGCTATGTTGATGACATAGATTTGATCTCCAGTTATGTGAATATTGTCTACTTTATGTAATTGGTACTAAAGTTTTGCTGCAATTTGATATAAAATAAGTGTTTATGATAATTTGCTAAAGGTAATTTCTGGAGGAATATCAGATTGTCCTGACACTTTTATTGCCAGTAATTTGTTACTTTCTCCAAATGCACTTAGACTGAACTGAGGGCAGGAATGTAATTGTAATGATGCTGCTCTATGGACATGGAACTAATTATAAAAGGCAAGGTACATGTGTCAATTATTTTCAATGAACATTTACTTCTGAAACATCTGGTTTTATGTGATATATTTAGTTTCAGCTAGTAAAATTACATCAGATTTGAATTCAGTACTTATAGTATAAAAGTAAAATGTTGTCCATGGCATTTCAAATTTCTAAAAAATGTTTGTCTTAACCCTATTGCAACAGGTCATGTGTCAAAGGCCATGTCATTTTGTTTTTTGACTTGCATTCAAAATTTTATTGAACTACTATTTTATGAATTTGTGTCAAACTGGTATCAAATTGTAGATTATAATTCAGATTTTAGTATTATACATTAATTTCTTAATTTAAAAGTAAATATTAAAAAAATACAGCTAAACATTGATTTTTGTGTGTCACTTGGTATGTTGAATGCAGCAGTGGTTTAAATTATATGTTTGTGATGTCCAAATACAAAGTCTATAGTTTCGTACAAATTAGGAACTCAGACTACCATTTTAAATTCTTAGGATGCCATTTCTTTCTTTTGAACCAAGATTTCAAGGAGGTAGTCTTTAGTCTTTTAGAATAAAATACATCTTAGTTACTACGCTTGATAAATTATAATGGAATTCTGTGGTATCAGTATAGTAATTTATGATTTTTTGGATTATTTAAAATGTATATATAAAAAACCTAAAAAAAACTTTCTTTTCACATCCTCCACGTGGGAAATTTCATAAGGCTTAGCAACCTACGATAAGCAGGAAACGGGTACAAAGGTCGTACCTAGAAGAGATAATTGTTTGCTATATTTCTGTATTTACTGTTCTATGTTTTATGAAAAATAAGTTTAAGAACTTATTTGTGAATTGTAATAATGTATAATAATTGAAATGTGACTGTATTTTACAAAATACTAGTCCACTAAAACACAGCCAAGACAGGTCATTTTGTAAAGACTAAAGGTCAGTTTTGTATTATTGGATATGGTATCATAAGTGCCCGTGCACCAAATCATTGTAACTTTTGTATTGTTAGCCAGGCATGGCTGGAAGGTCAATATAATAAAAATAATAAATATATATAAATGTATAATGTTATGAGATTTAAGCTATTTAGACTAATAATTTTGTTTTCATGTTATAATCTGTAGTCTTCTAGAATGAAAGCAGCTTAATTTAAATTTATTTCCTAATTTTTTATGGTGATTACAAGGCCAGTCAAACTGACAGACCCCATAGAGTTAGAGTAGAGAAAACAACAGAAGAAATATAAAGTTTTACTTAAAACAAATGTTTGAAATTTATTTAGGAAGTTTAGAGATTACACAAATACTTTTTGAGATTTTGGGGATGAACAATAGTTTCTTGGTTATGACATGAAACTCTCTTCGCACTTGGGCTGATAACGAGACTCTATATTTTCACAAACAATTGTATAATAAAAATACTTTATTAACAAACTTGATTTTTTGTGTATGAAAGACTTCCAATCTTTACTAAAAGTCTGCCAAATTTTGTGAAGATACACTTACTGCATTAAAAGTTATAAAACTTAACTCGTGCATGTTATACCGACCCCTTGAGAAAGGGTTAAGATAGAATTTTTATTTTATTATTTTTTTGATGTGCCTAACTATGATGCTATTATATTAATTCAAAGCTACTGCCTTCATGATGTTGAGCTTTGGCAGTAAAACATTAGAAAGTTAAAGCTAGCTTCCTCCTTTTAACCAGCCAGTTAACTAGCTTTTTCAGTAATCTCTGCCTAATATTTACTGGTTAATGGAAACACTTTTATTATTTCAGAAGTAAGTCTACCTAATTTGAATTTTACATTTTTAGAAATAAAATGAATTTCAAACAGGTTGTTAACTTGAAATACATTCCCACCCACCACTCCACAACCATTTACTGTGTGGTTTTCTATCATGACTGCTACTGTCAATATTGGCTTATGGTGGGAAAGCATAAATTATGTATTTTCTCCTGATGCATATACAGTAAGCCATGTGGAAGATGGGAAAGTGGAGAACTCGGAGTAAGATGGTGTATTGTTTTCTACGGGTTTGTATGTATGTGTTCATGAAATGACCACCATTATACCTTGAATCTGAGAGTGATAATTAGCAGATATTCTTAAGTGAGTAGCATGATCAATTAATTACTTTTCTTGTGCTAAACAGTAACTTAACATTTTGCTAAAGTATTTTTGGTATGACAAGAGAGAAGTTTTTGTAAAATTAAATCTACCAAAGTTATATACATTCTAAGTTCCCTTGTATTCTGTGATGTTTATGGAATTGTGTATAGCAAGCACATGGTTTCTGTAAGGTAAGATAGTTTAGTATGTCTCATAGACAAATATATTAACTGTATTGAACCAAAATAAACCAACCTTGTGTGACATCTAATGTATTTTTTCATTAAGACATGCAGGTAGAAACTAAAACTGTCATCTTCTACGTGTCTCTGGCTATGTATTGGATAAGTATGATACAGAAGGACACAGAACTTGGAAAAGCTTTAGTTGTCATCCTGAATCACTTGAAGGTAGACATAAAGCTTAGTGGAAAAGGAGTAACTAGTGCTTTCTTTTTTATTCAGTTTATTACATTTGTATTTTCTTACTTCATGCTTTAACTTCAGTTTCTTTTTGTATTTGTGTGTGTAAGTGAATGTATTATAGAATAAAATACAAGGTTTCATCAACGAATATACTATACTATTACTATAAATAGTAATTAAAAGTCATATAATCTGTAGAATTTGTAAATGTTCATAGAGATTCTGTGTTAGAAGTGTGAGAATGTAACTTAGTACATATTTGCTGCAAGTATATAGGATTTGTTTCAAAATAATAGGAAAGATGACTGATGTTATGAATAACATTTGTTTACACAAATGTTTTAACTGTTCTTAATCCATCTTTATCGTGTTCTACAGAATAAAAAATGAATGAAGCTGTTTAACCAAACAAGCAAACCAATAAACATTTTCTTCTATTATACAGAAGTCAAGAGATTGTTAGGATTATGGGTCATAAGGACATCAAGAAAGAGTAGGGAGTTGTTTTGTTCTGTTTAGACTTCCTATCCTTTCTTCACATTCTCTTGGCACATGATATAATAACCTTTCGAACTGAATGAACAGAGCAGTAAACATTTTCTTCTATTATACAGAGGTCAAGAGACGTTATGATTTTTCTTTTAATTCAGTAAAGAATTCAATCAAGCTTGACCTATAGCACCCAGAAGTCAGTAAGAAATGCTATTTATGCATCATATGATAGATGCATGTCTGTTTGTCAACAGTGCTTAATACCATGGTGATTGTGTAATTTCAAGATTTTTTAGTGTGTCTTTACTGATATAATTAGCTAAACACAAAATAAATAATAAATTTACTTATTTGTATGAGAAGAAGACTTAGATTTTTGAGATTTGTAAATAAAAACACTCAACATTTCTTACATTAGTGGAAGTATATATAATTTATAATTATAGCATAAAATCATAGTTAATAATCCATATTTTAATCATATATAAGTTTTAAGTTCTTAATTTTATAAGGCAATATTTAAAAATATTCTGGATTTCCTCTAGTGTGAGAAATGTAACATATTTTCTCTTGGCATCCCCTCTTCTCTATTTTATTCACCACCCCTCCAATAAGTATGAAATTTAACATAAATTACTCACTATAAAATCTTCATTGCTCAGACAAACCATAATTTTTATAGCCTTCAATCTTATTTGATTACTGAGCCATCAAATAGAAAATCAGACCCCTCTTGCCACACCCTCCCGTTACATCCTCTCTTTCAGAATTTGATAATAATTCTCTCTTATGCTTAATACTATATTATGTATAACTAATAGAAAGCCAAGGTTTTCATCTATCAAATTATTTATTATATTACTTTGTTTTCTAAACAGAGAATTGTCAATTTCTAAGTTAGTACAAGCTTTGTTCTCATAGGAAAGATAAAAACTAGCTTGGATGAATTTGTAACTGCTCTTGTCACATAGTTAGAAAGCCAGAAAATTTTTGATAGTTAGGGGAAATTGTCTGCTTTTTGCATGTTATTATTCTTTGTTCTTTGGTGCATTATTCAATTAAATAAAAATTATTTAGTGCATGACTACCATTAGTATAAAAAAAAGTAGAGTTAATTGTCATCGACAGCAAAAACAAAGAATACACAGGTAAGTACTTTATTTCTTGTTTTTCATGCTTATTCTTTATTTATTATTATAAATGTAACTAAAATGTAAAAATAGACATCTCTTTAGGTTATTTAAGGTTAGATTAGGTAAAATAAATAATAATAGTAATAATATAATAAAAATGTTTCA